>NC_081413.1:43020360-43322026 GCF_030272615.1 Cryptomeria japonica
ATATGAAACTTATCTTGTTCTTAAAACCCCTTTGTAATCATTATCTATTTTGAAATCTCAGTGTGTATTCATATGTCTGCCATTGGGGTTTCTGTTATCCATCTTTCTTTAGTTTAGTTTTTCTCTCGTTTATGTACTTTCGAGTTAAAAGTACACAAAAATCCCAAATACCCCCATCAAATGAGGGAGCTTCCCCTCTCAAATGCAGAGGATCCAACTGTTGGAATAGTCGTCATTGCCGTTCGGGCAAACAAGGTTAGATTTGGAGAATCAATCATAGTGAGAAATTTGTTTACCAATAGATTTGAAGTTTATTTAAACAATGGAGGCAAAGACCATTATAAACTCTTTGATAAATAAAATAATAGAGAAAAATAAATCTTGTAGCAAGTTTCCAAATTTGAGTTCTAGTGTTCATTCTTGCAGAATTATTAAAGGTACCTTCATGCAATTAACAAAATATATGATAATACCACTCATCCAATTTTAAATTAATGCAAAAGGCAACATGACTATAATTATCAATAATAGTGGGAGATAAAGGGTTATGTATGGTAAATTCATAGTCCATAGAAAGACCGTCGAGGAATAAGAGAGAAGTAGTGCTTGCCACGACATTTGCATGTCAATTAGCTTTCCATGGTAAAGGACAATGGTGTAAGAAACAATGTAAACACCATAGGGGAGCTCAACAAAAATATCGACCTTAGAGAATACATGCTCCAAAGAAGAAAAAATGGGAGCAACATGATAGAGGGAAGAAAAATAAAACAAAGTCATAAGCCAATGTTGAGGTAAATAATTTTTACAATTTACATTAATTTAAGTTTAAACTTTAAGGTAAGTAGTATTTAATTGGGTAGTTGAGTAGTTGTTGACTCTACCTTCTCTTCCTTGAGATTGAGACACTTGTCAAGATCATGTTCTCTCTTCTCCTTAGCTCTTTCATTTATAAAGAAGGCCGATTTTCATTGTAACATACCTCTCATATAAATACATTTTGGTTATTAGTGGAATATCATCTCAAAGATTTCTTCTCTCTTGTGTGTGTGAAGGATGATATATATATTGGCTCCTGGGGTTGAGTGCGAATCCTAAAATGGTGCCAGAGGTCTTTTTGTTGTAGCTCCTTCTAGTTTTGAGAGTTTTCACCATCTTTGAGTCTTGAGGTCCCTACTTTCTCATTTACAGATTACTAGTGTTTGTTTTGTTCTAGTCACCTCAAGTAGTCAGGTCATATTATTTCCTTATCAAAGTTTCACTTTATTTGGGTCATCTCGATGCTCATTGCTAGAACATTAGTTCACTATGTATTGGGATTTAAATCCCACTTTTGTTAGGTGGATGTCATTTTTTATTTTTATAAGCATTACACTCAAATGTGAATGTGAGTTGGGTACTCATGGTGGTGCATTAACTATGGTGAGTTAGTATGTGGGTCCCAAAGCTTGCGTGGAACTTTTCTAGCATATTTTTTAGGAAATCAACATTTGTTACGGATTTGGCTAAGTTTTAGTGGAGTGTTTGGAAATTATCACATTAATTCTCAAGCAGTGAGCATGTTTGCAGTGGTCACTCATTGTGGCTTGATAAAGTCTGAAGTCCCAGATAATTATTTGTGGCTTGAAGTGTACCAAAATTGGTGAGGCATGTTCAACTTCTACAAGGGGATGCTTAATTAAGTCATGTGTGCTTGTATGGGCCTCCCTCGTTGATGGCTTAGAGGTGGTGTGTGGAGTTGCAACCAACCCTAACCACCCCATTTTCTCTATTGTTGCCCTTTCTAAACAAGGAAGGGGACATCATTTTTTATTCAACTAGCCATAATTTGGGTGTTCATTGTCCATTTTTAGAAAATGAAATATCATTGAAACAATGGTTCCATGCACTTCCATTGGTGTAGGTATTTTCTTCATTTTTTTGTCGCTTTAAATAATTTGATCATCATTTGTAAGAACTTTCATTTCTAGACACATTAAAATCTAGTGTTGCATTAATGTGGTTTTGGGATTTTGCACAAATATTATGCCATATTATTTTATTTTCACTATACAGTCCATGGGGAATTGTGTAGTGCCTTTGTTGGTTTTCAATCACAACTTTGTCAAATGAGCATCCCTTCATGATAACCATATGATCTTTAGGATTCTTGCCTCATGTTGTTTTGTAGTCTTGCTACACACCGTTTGTTCATTTGTGGGTACTCTTTTGGTCACTTAAGATTTTGTATCATCTCCTTCATGCATTTCTTGGTGATATATAGTTTGAGTGGATCTATCAAATTCTCTTTACTTAGCATTATGTAGGATATCATACTAATTATGCTAATGCTTCCTTGGTTTTTCTTGAAATTAATTGAGACACTCTCCCATTCCTATTTTGTGGAGGAAATATCCATTCCTCAATTGATCATGGCACTTTAGAATATTGCACCTATATTTTCAACTAATTCATTGGTTAAGTAGTGATGATGAGACCAATTATGCAAATTTATGTGTCATCTATATTTTCAATTGATAATTTTCTTTTATGTTGTTACCATCTAATCATTATTCAAGAAGTGTTATTTGGTTCACTTATGCAAACTATTTCCTTCTTGATCCTAATCATCATCTTATTTTAGAGGAGGTACTTTGGTTATGACACCAAATCACTATGCTTTGACAATTGTCTATAGCTTCTTCAAGTTCATAATTTTAGGACATTGCTTTGGAGGCTTCTTAGTCCTTCAAGTTTTCTCTTTTGGAGAGGAATTCTTTTCCATAGGTATTTTCTCATTTTTTTTAGTTGTGAGAGATTTCAATGCGTTCTATTGGTACATGGATACGTAACATGGCCTTTTTCTTGAGACCCATAATACATCAAATATTGCATAGTTTTTACTCCCTAAGTTGCACTTAAAGAGGGGGTTGGAGTAAAGGGTTTTGACTATTTATGTTACTCAAGTTTCAACTTAGGTAAGTAGCATTTAATTAGATAGTTGAGTAGTTGTTATCTCTACCTACTCTTTCTCAAGATTGAGATACTTGTAAAGATCCTATGCCCTCTCCTCCTTAGCTCTTACCTTTAAAAGAGAAGATAATATTGATTGTAACATACCTCTCATCTCAGTATATTTTGGTTATTCATGGAATACCATCTCAAAGGTTGCATCTCTCTTGTGTGTGTGGAGGATGGCCTATAGATTGGATCCTAGGGTTGGGTGCAAACTTTAACAGCTAGAAGGAAAAGGAGATGACATGAATCTCAACACAATCCTTGAACACAAAACCCACCAACAAGATGAAAGGAAAGGAGAAAGAGTAATTCAAACAACCCAAAGAAGTTGAAAAACTGCCAAACAAGGGATCCACGGAAGTTGAAACCAAAAGTCTCCAACCCAAAAGAACTTAGATCTAGAAAGCCATTTCTTACCATAATGCATCACCCCACCAAAGAAATCTGAATAGATTCATCTAAACCTAACCCAAAGAAGAGTAGGACTTATCACAAGAAATAAACAAGGCCTTGAAAAAGGAACAAAAATATAACATGACTAGCCTCCACCTAGGGAAAAACAAGGTAGGGACTCTAGGAGAAGCACATCCAATGCATGGAACACTACCAACAATCACCAAAAGGAAGAACCAAATGGTCAATTCCCTAAGAAATAAAGAAGAGAAAAGATATAGAGGCTACAAAAAATGGGTCATCATAGGCTGCAAAACCAACTGATAGAGATCAACAAGAACAAGCTCAACTAGAGGAGGAAGGGCATGGAAAAAAATACATGACCCAATAGAATGGAAAGCACATAAGGCCTCCCAACAATAACCCAAAAAACAAAGAAAAAGTTACTTTTCAGAGGAGCTACACCCACAGAGAAGCCAAGCTACCAATCCCAGAAACAAGCACTAAAAGCCCACAAATGAGTCCAATTTCACAGGAAAATTGCATTGTCAATGACTATCCACCTATTTTGTTACAAATAAAACCCCACCATAGCCTCCTCTACTTTTTCTCATCAAATTTGAACTTTACCAACAATATTTGTTTAAATGAGTATATTTTTTTATTAAATGAACATCTTATCTTATAAATGACACACTTATACTAGATATTTATCATATTTTATATGAAAAAAAATATTTTTTTCACTTGTTAATGAATGTGTTTATGCCTCATTTTATAAAATATATATAAATTTTCATGTTTTCAAGTATGAATGTATCCTTACCAACATATGATTACCTTTTTTATTTACATATATCTACTATAAATTTACATGATATAACTAAATGTATAACAACACTGAATAATATAACAATAAAATATTTTTTCCTCGAGCACTTTGTGTGCAGCTAATTCTTTTAGTGCCTGGTCTATTTTATATTATACATGTATAATGTTTGGCTTCTCATGGTAGAACTTCTCTACTTCTTATTTTTATGGCTTCAGAATTAAACCAGATTTATATTAAAAGAATAATAATATAAAAACAATTAGACCCTGTATGATCAGAAGAAAATTTGAAATAGTTTAAAAAATATTTTCATATTTGTTTTTAGTTTTTCTATACGTTAGTAATTGGCATTTTTGAAGGCCTTTAGGGAATTTTTATCTCTTGAAAGCAGAAAAAATTTCAAAATCTCACCTAAAAATCTTGGAGACCTTTCCAATGAGTTAAACGGCTCGTAATTTTGAGTCCTATGCAAAAAGTTATGCCTAGTTCAAGTTAGGACAAATTTAAAATAGTTTTTTGAAAAATTACATAGTTCTACATTTTATTATGTAATAAACAAATGTGATTGTTGGAATTTGATTCTCAAGGGGTTTTTATGACCCTTGCAATCTTATGAACTTCTATATTTTAGATTTTTGAATGGAATAGATTAATTTTTTGCTTGCTTCAATTCTATGCTTTCTGGTTCTTGTAAACAAAATTTAAAATACCATAGGTTCTCACTCAGGTGTTGTCATCCGAATCCATAATTTGGATCAGTGATATCAAAGAAAGTTCTCTCATGTATGTCATATCACATGCAATCAACATATATAAGATTGGGGTTGGAAACAAGGAATCCTTCAGACTACCTTCCTTTGAGACACACACGATCATAGATGACTATATTGCAGACCGACGATGACATTAAAGAATTAGTTACAGATGCACTAACAAAACAACATGAATAAATGATGGAGCAGTTCAAGAAAATGTTGGAAAATCGTGTGTCACAAGCAAACCCACCATTCATAGGCTATATGCCATTCAAGGTGCAAGTAACTTTCGATATACCCACTTTTCAAGGAAAGATCAATGCAGATGTGGATGATTGGGTTTCAAAACTGGAAAGATATTTCTCTATCAATCAGTTTTAAGATGAAGAGAAGATAACATTCACTCTCCTCAAAGCTAAAAATCATGTGAAAGATTCGTGGGAAGCAAAGTTAGCATTCAAGGTAGCAGAAAATGGCAGCATTTTTATTTTTTATCAAAAACCCACATGGGGAGAATTCATGGAGCACATAAAGGAAGAATATTTTCCTATTGATATATATGAACAAAAATATATGTTGTAGCAATTTCTTCGACAGAAGAAGGACCGAACTGTTCAGGGATCTACTAATATGTTTCATGCCTTAGCTACAAAGCTTGGCATCAAAGATTGTAAGAAGCACCAATTTTTGAAATATTAGAGTGGACTCCAAAGGTACATCCAAACTGAAATGGAATTCCTGAACATAGAGACTTTACCTAGTGCATATAAATTTGCTACCAAAATTGAGGAAAAATTCAAACAGAAAGGAAGGGTGAAGGTGGCAAAACTACATGGACACAAACCTCTAAGGACCCCTCTCCCAATTCACAAACAAAAAAGACATGGAGTATGAAGAAGACACAAGAAAACGATATGTGGTGTGAATTCCATAAGACTCCCTTGCATAATTCAAAAGATTGCAAAACCATAAAAAGCTTAATGATGGAGACGCATGAAGACAAGGCAGAATCTAAGGTAGCACAAACTTGCATAGAAGGAAATCATGAGCAGATCATTGAAGCTAATCCATATGCCACAGTAGCTGCTACAAGGATATTGCCCCGGGAGGATGAGGAGAGATTGTTCCATTCACAAATGTGGGTCAAAGTAAAAGCCCTGCACTTTATCGTTGATAGTGGAAGTCAAGAGAACCTAATATCAACAGAGACTGTGAAGAGAATGAATCTGAAAAACAACCCACCCGCAATCTTATTGAATGGGATGGGTTAGTCTAGGAAGTGATATCCAGGTACACCAGCAGTGTCACCTTTCATACTCCATAAAGCCTTTCAAAGATGAGGTAATCTGTGATGTGGCTCCCTTATATGTTTGTGATGTGCTGTTTGGAAAACCATATATGTACTAGCGACATGGTGTCTATGAGTCTAGGCCTCGCAGTGTGACCATCAAATTAGGTGAGCAGAAATACCAAATACCAGAGGTAAGCCCTTCATACACTACCTCTTTGATTAGTGCCAAGCAATGTAAGAGGTTGGTTGCCAAAACGGGAACATTCATTTTATTGATGGTTCATTCCGAAAAAGAAAGGAAATCAGTTTATAATTCCCATACCATCACAAACACCACAACACTGCATAAAATATCAATGGATCAAATTTTGATGAAATATGAATATATGTTTAAGTTACCAACTGGGGTCCCTACACACTGTCAAGTGAGACATACTATTGATTTGATACCAGCAACTCCATTACCTAATGAACCAGTCTACGATAGGTCAGTATTAGAGAATAATGAGATTAAGAGGCAAATACAAGAATTGATTAAGAAGGGACATATTCGTCCAAGTGCATCACCCTATGGCAGCTGCATTGTTCTAGCAAAGAAAAAGGATGGAACCTAGAGACTTTGTATTGACTATACGGCCTTGAATAAAATTTCAATCAAAAATAGGTATCCACTTCCCCAGATAGATGACCTCTTGGCCCATCTTAGAGGGGCCCGATTCTTCACCAAAATTGATTTGAAATCAGGGTACCATCAAGTACCAATTGAATTAGCCGATGTGTGGAAGAAAACTTTCAAATCTAAAGAGGGACTATTTGAATGGCTACTGATGCCTTTCGGTCTAACAAATGCTCCAGTGACATTCATGAGAATGATGAATGATATACTTAGGCCATTCACTGATTCCTTCATGGTGGTATATCTTGATGACATACTCATCTTCAGTAAAACTATGGAGGAACATTTAGAACATATGGAAAAAATTCTCTCGACCTTACAAGATCATGGGCTTTATGAAAACAAAGAAAAGTGATCCTTTGGTATGCTGAGTATCAAATACTTAGGATATGTTATTGACAGTGAAGGTATCCATCTTGATCCGGAGAAGATACAAGTGATTAAGGACTTCCCATCTCCTAGAAATCTCATAGAGTTACGAAGTTTGCTCGGGTTGGCAAACTTTTATCGTAGATTTGTGTTGGGATTTTCCCATCTGTCTTGGCCTCTAAATCAATCATTAAGGGGGGGGGGGGCGCACAAGAAAATTTTAAATGAACAAGTGCTCAACAAGAAGCATTTGAGGGGACAAAATGAAGATTATGTTCTACACCATTTTTATCTCTTCCTGTCCTGCAACAGTCATTTGAAATACAAACAGATGCATCAGAATATGCTCTAGGGGCAGTCCTCACGCAACATGGTCATCCAATCACATATCACAGTCAAATTTTTTTCTAATATAGTGCATCAATATCCTACTTATGACAAGGAACTGTATGCTATTGTTCAAGCCTGTAAGCAGTGAAAACATTACATTTTGGGTAAGGAGACTGTAATGATCAGAAGAAAATTTGAAATAGTTGGAAAAACATATTCATATTTTGTTTTTATTTTTTCTATACGTTAGTAATTTGCATTTTTGAAGGCCTTCAGGGAATTTTTAACCCTTTAAAGTGGCAAAAATTTCAAAATATCACCTACAACTCTTGGAGACCTTTCCAATGAGTTAAACGGCTCGTAATTTCAAGTCCTATGCAAAAAGTTATGCCTAGTTAAAGTTAAGACAAATTTTATATAGTGTTTTGAAAACTTACATAGTTTTAGATTTTATTATGTAATAAACAAATGTGACTGTTGGACTTCGATTCTCAAGGGGTTTTTGTGACCCTTGGAATCTCATGAACTTCTATATGTTGTATTTTCTAATGGAATAGATTACTTTCTGCCTTGCTTCAATTCTATGCTTTCTGGTTCTTGTAAACAGAATATACAATACCCAAGGTTCTCACTCAAGTGTTGTCATCCGAATCCATAATTTGGATTAGTGGTATTAGAGAAATTTCACTTTGGTATGTCATATTACATGTGATCAACATATAAATGATTGGGGTTGGAAACAAGGAATCCTTCAAACTACCTTCCTTTGAGATGCACACGATCGCAGATGGCTAAGTTGCAGACCGACGATGACAATAAAGCATTAGTTGCAGATGCACTATCAAAACAATGTGAAAAAATGATGGAGCAGTTCAAGCAAATGCTGGAAAGTCATGGGTCACAAGCAAACCCACCATTCACAGGGTATATGCCATTCAAGGTGCAAGTGAATTTTGATATAGCCACATCTCAAGGAAAGATCCATGCAGATGTTGTTGATGATTGGGTTTCAAAACTGGAAAGATATTTCTCTATCAATCAGTTTTCAAATGAAGAGAAGATAAATTTCGCTCTCCTCAAATCTGAAAATCATGTCAAATATTCATGGCAAGAAAAGTTAGCATCCAAGGCACCAGAAAATGGCAGCACTTTTATTTTTGATCAAAAACCCAGATGAGGAGAATTCATGGAGCACATAAAGGAAGCATATTTTCCTATTGATACATATGAACAAAAATATATGTAGTGGCAATTGCTTCGACAGAA
This sequence comes from Cryptomeria japonica, assembly GCF_030272615.1. Taxonomy (NCBI): domain Eukaryota; kingdom Viridiplantae; phylum Streptophyta; class Pinopsida; order Cupressales; family Cupressaceae; genus Cryptomeria; species Cryptomeria japonica. The sequence goes on from NC_081413.1 coordinate 43,029,270, forward strand.
GAAGGGCCAAATTGTTTAGGAATATACTAATATGTTTCATTACTTCGCAACAAACCTTGGCATCAAATATTGTGAGAAGAACCGAGTTTTGAAATATCAGAGTGGACTTCACAGGTACATCCAAAATGAAATAGAATTTCTCAACATAGAGAATTTACCTAGTGCATATAAATTTGCTACCAAAATTGAGGAGAAATTCAAATAGAAAGGAAGAAGGGATAATTTCACAAACAACAGATGGAAGGGTGAAGGTGGACAAACTACATGGACACAAACCTCTAAGGACCCCTCTCCCAATTAAAAAACAAAAAAAACATGGAGTAGGAAGAAGACACAAGAAAATGATATGTGGTGTGAATTCCATAAGAGTCCCACGCATAATACAAAAGATTGCAGAACCATAAAAAACTTAATGATGGAGAGGCATGATGACAAGGCAGAATCTAAGGTAGCAGAAACTTGCATAGAAGGAAATCCTGAATAGGTTATTGAGGTTGATCCATATGCCATGGTAGCTACTACAAGGATAGTGCCCTGGGAGGATGAGGAGAGATTGTTCCATTCACAAATGTAGGTCAAAGGAAAAGCCCTGCACTTTATCGTTGATAGCGAAAGTCAAAAGAACCTAATATCAGTAGAGATTGTGAAGAGACTGAATCAGAAAACAACAACCCACCCGCAATCCTATTCAATGGAATGGGATAGTGAAGGAAGAGATATCCAGGTACACCAACAGTGTCGCCTTTCATATTCCATAAAGCCTTTCAAAGATGAGGTAATCTATGATGTGACTCCCTTAGATGTTTGCGATGTTCTGTTGGGACAACCATATATGTACCAGTGACATGGTGTCTATGAGTCAGGGCCTCACAGCGTGACAATCAAATTAGGTGAGCAGAAGTACTGAATACCAGAGGTAAGCCCTGCATACACTACCTCTTTGATTAGTGCCAAGCAATGTAAGAGGTTGGTTGCCAAAATAAGAACATTCATTTTATTGGTGATTTATTCTAAAGAAGAAAGGAAATAAGTTTATAATTCCCATACCATCACAAACACCATAACACTGCAAAAAATATGAATGGATCAAATTTTGATGAAATATAAAAATATGTTTAAGTTACCAACTAGGGTACCTACACACTGTCAAGTGAGACATACTATTGATTTGATACTAGGAACTCCATTACCTAATGAGCCAGTCTACCATAGGTCAGTATTAGAGAATAATGAGATTAAGAGGTAAATACAAGAATTGATTGAGAAGGAACATATTCGTCCAAGTGCATCACCCTATGGCAGCCCCATTGTTCTAGCAAAGAAAAAGGATGGAACCTGGAGACATTGTATTGACTATAGGGCCTTGATTAAAATTTCAGTCAAAAATAGGTATCCACTTTCCCGGATAGATGACCTCTTGGACTAGCATAGAGGGGCCTAATTCTTCACCAAAATTGATTTGAAATTAGGGTACCATCAAGTACCAATTGAATTAACTGATGTGTGGAAGATAACTTTCAAATCTAAAGAGGGATTGTTTGAATGGCTAGTGATGCATTTCGGTCTAACAAATGCTCTAGCGACAGTCATGAGAATGATGAATGACATATTTAGAGCATTCACTGATTCCTTCGTTGTGGTATATCTTGATGAAATACTCATCTTCAACAAAAATCGGGAGGAACATTTGCAACATGTGGAGAAAATTCTCTCAACCTTACAAGATCATGGGCTTTATGCAAACAAAGAAAAGTGCTCCTTTGATAAGCAGAGTATCAAATACTTAGGATATGTTATTGACAGTGAAGGTGTCCATGTTAATCTAGAGAAGATACAAGTGATTAAGGACTGGTCATCTCCTATAAATCTCACAGAGTTACGAAGTTTCCTCGGGTTAGAAAACTTTTATCGCAGATTTGTGTTGGGATTTTCCCATTTGTCTTGGCCTCTAAATCAGTCATTGAGGGGGGGGACACAAGCAAATTTTAAATGAATAAGTGCTCAACAAGAAGAATTTGAGGGGCTAAAATGAAGGTTATGTAATGCACCAGTTTTATCTCTTCCTGACCTGCAATAGTCATTTGAAATACAAACATATGCATCATAATATGCTCTAGGGGCAGCCCTCATGCAGCATGGACACCCAATTGCATATCACAATCAGACTTTTTCTAATATAGTGCATTGATATGCTACTTACGACAAGGAACTATATACTATTGTTCAAGCCTGTAAGTAGTGCAAACATTACATTTTGGGTAAGGAGACCATAATGATCAGAAGAAAATTTGAAATAGTTGAAAAAATATTTTCATATTTTTTTTAAGTTTTTCTGTATGTCAGTAATTGGCATTTTTGAAGGCCTTCAAGGTATTTTTAGTTCTTGAAAGGGGTGAAACTTTCAAAATATCACCTACAAATCTTGAAGACCTTTCCAACAAGTCAAACGGTTCGTAATTTAGAGTCTTGTGTAGAAAGTTGTGCCTAGTTAAAGTTTTGACAAATTTTATATAGTTTTTTGAAAACTTGCATAGTTGTAGATTTTATTATGTAATAAACAAATGTGACTATTGGACTTCAATTCTCAAGGGGTTTTTATGACCCTTGGAATCTCATGAACTTATACATGTTGGATTTTTGAATGGTATAGATTACTTTTTGGCTTGCTTCAATTCTCAGCTTTCTGGTTCTTGTAAACAGAATTTGCAGTACCGCACGTTCTCACTCAGGTGTTGTCATCCCAATCCATAATTCGGATCAGTGGTATCAGAGCAAGTTTTCTCCTGTATGTCATATCACACATGAAAAACATATAACAGATTGCGGTTGGAAACAAGGAATCCTTCAGACTATCTTCCTTTGAGACGTACACGATCACAAATGGCTAGGTTGCAGACGAATGGTGACATTAAAACATTAGTTGCAGATGCACTAACAAAACAATGTGAAGAAATGATGGAGCAGTTAAAGAAAATACTGGAAAGTCATGGGTCACAAGAAAACCCAGCATTCACAAGGTATATGCCATTCAAGGTGCAAGTGAATTTCGATATAGCCACATTTCAAGAAAAGCTCGATGCAGATGTTGTTGATGATTGGGTTTCAAAACTGGAAAGATATTTATCTATCAATTAGTTTTTGGATGAAGAGAAGATAACTTTTGCTCTCCTCAAAGCTGAAAATCATGTGAAAGATTTATGGGAAGCAAAGTTAGCATCCAAGGTAGTAGAAAATGGCAGCACTTTTATTTTTGATCAAAAACCCACATGGGGAGAATTCATGGAGCACATAAAGGAAGAATATTTTCCTATTGATACATATGAATAAAAATATATATAGTGGCAATTGCTTTGACAAAAGAAGGACCAAACTGTTTAGGAATATACTAATTTGTTTCATGCCTTAGCAGTAAAGCTTAGCATCAAAGATTGTGAGAAGCACCGAGTTTTCAAATATCAGAGTGGACTCCATAGGTACATCCAAACTGAAATGGAATTCTCGAACATAGAGACTTTATCTAGTGCATATAAATTTGCTAGCGAAATTGAGGAGAAATTCAAACAGGAAGGAAGGAGGAATAATTTCGCAAACAACAGATGGAAGAGTGAAGGTGGTAAAACTACATGGAAACAAACCTCTAAGGACCCCTCTCCTAATTCATTAACAAAAAAGACATGAAGTATGAATAAGACACAAGAAAATGGTAAGTGGTGTGAATTCCATAAGAGTCCCTTGCATAATACAAAATATTACAGAACCATAAAAAGCTTAATGATGGAGACGCATGAAGAAAAGGCAAAATCTAAGGTACTAGAAACTTGCACAGAAGAAAATCATGAATAGGTAATTGAGGCTGATCCATATGCCATGGTAGCTACTACAAGGATATTGCTCAGGGAGGATGTGGAGAGATTGTTCCATTCACAAATGTGGGTTAGAGGAAAATCCGTGCACTTTATCGTTGATAGAGAAAGTCAAAAGAACATAATATCAGCAGAGACTGTGCAGAGAGTGAATCTGAAAACAGCAACCCACCCGCAATCCTATTCAATGGGATGGGTTAGTCAAGGAAGAGATATCTAGGTGCACCAGCAGTGTTGCCTTTCATACTCCATAAAGCCTTTCAAAGATGAGGTAATCTATGATGTGGCTCCCTTAGATGTTTGTGATGTTCTGTTGCGACAACCATATATGTACCAGTGACATGGTGTCTATGAGTCAAGGCCTCGCACCATGATCATCAAATTAGGTGAGCAGAAATACAGAATACCAGAGGTAAGCCTTGCATACACTACCTCTTTTATTAGTGCCAAGCAATGTAAGAGGTTGGTTGCCAAAATGGGAATCTTCATTTTATTGATGATTCATTCTGAAGAAGAAAGGAATTAAGTTTATAATTCCCATACCATCACAAATACCACAACACTACAAAAAATATCAATGGATCAAATTTTGATGAAATATGAAAATATGTTTAAGTTACCAACTGGGGTACCTACACATTGCCAAGTGAGACATACTATTGATTTGATACCAGGAACTCCATTACCTAATGAACTAGTCTACCGTAGGTCAGTATTAGAGAATAATGAGATTAAGAGGCAAATACAAGAATTGATTGAGACGAGACTTATTCATCCAAGTGCATCACCCTGTGGCAGCCCCATTGTTTTAGCAAAGAAAAAGGATGGAACCTAGAGACTTTTTATTGACTATAGGGCCTTGGATAAAATTTCAGTCAAAAATAGGTATCCACTTCCCTGGATAGATGACCTCTTGGACCAACTTAGAGGGGCCCAATTATTCACCAAAATTGATTTGAAATTAGGGTACCATCAAGTACCAATTGAATCAGCCGATGTGTGGAAGACAACTTTTAAATCTAAAGAGGGATTGTTTGAATGGCTAGTGATGCCTTTCGGTCTAACAAATGCTCCAACAAAATTCATGAGAATGATGAATGATATATTTAGACCATTCACTGATTCCTTCGTGGTGGTATATCTTGATGACATACTCATCTTCAGCAAAAATTGGGAGGAACATTTGCAAAATGTGGAGAAAATTCTCTCAACCTTACAAGATCATGGGCTTTATGCAAACAAAGAAAAGTGCTCCTTTGGTATGCAGAGTATCAAATAATTAAGATATGTTATTGACAGTGAAGGTGTCCATGTTGATCCGAAGAAGATACAAGTTATTAAGGATTGGCCGTCTCCTAGAAATCTCAGAGAGTTACGAAGTTTCCTCAGGTTGTGAAAATTTTATCACAGATTTGTGTTGGGATTTTCCCATCTATCTTTGCCTCTAAATCAATCATTGAGGGGGCGGGCATAAGCAAATTTTAAATGGACAAGTGCTCAACAAGTAGCATTCGAGGGGCTAAATCAAAGGTTATGTTCTGCACCAAATTTATCTCTTCCTGACCTACAACAGTCATTTGAAATACAAACAGATGCATCATAATATTCTCTAGGGGTAGTCCTCATGCAGCATGGTCATCGAGTCGCATATCACAGTCAGAATTTTCTTATACAGTGCGTCGATATGCTACTTACGACAAGGGACTGTATGCTATTGTCCAATCTTGTAAGTAGTGGAAACATTACATTTTGGGTAAGGAGACTATAATGATCAGAAGAAAATTTAATATAGTTGAAAAAATATTTTCATAATTTTTTTTAGATTTTCTATATGTTAGTAATGGCATTTTTGAAGGCCTTCGGGGCATTTTTATCCCTTGAAAGTGGTGAAACTTATAAAATCTCACCTACAACTCTTGGAGACCTTTCCAACGAGTTAAACAGCTCATAATTTTGAGTGTTGTGCAAAAAGTTATGCCTAGTTAAAGTTAGGACTAATTTTATATCATTTTTTGAACAATTACATAGTTTTAGATTTAACTATGTAATAAACTAATATGACTGTTGTTCTTTGATTCTCAAGGGGTTTTTGTGACCCTTGGAATCTCATGAACTTCTATATGTTGGGTTTTTGAATGGAATAGTTGCTTCAATTCTATGCTTTCTAGCTTCTTGTAAACATAATTTACAATACCACAGGTTCTCACTCATGTGTTGTCATTGGAATCCATAATTCGAATCACTGTATGAATGTTTCGCCCTCTCCCCTACCTATTTAAAAAATTTGGTGGAAGTAATCTTGCAGACTACCTTAAAAATAAGAAAATTTGCACTTTAACTTAAAAACAAAACATGTATACTAAAAACAGAGCTACATATGAATGAAATTCTTGTACTGACAATTACAAAACGTGCACGATTTATACAATATTAGCCACCGTAGAAAACATGAAATTACGAAGGTAACAAAGGTAGATTTGAAGAGACGTAAAGAGTTAGCAACACCCATTAGCTAAGATAATAGCATGCAACTTATGTCACGAGAAAGAGTTGAGTTAGAAGTTTCCTAACAAAAGGATTCTAAAATGATATTTTGTAGTTTAGTAAAAGGAGTCAGTTTGGATAATGGAAAAAGAGTTGAGTTAGAAATTTTCTAATAAAAAGATTTTAAATAATGTTTTTTAAAATAATGTTTTGTAGTTTAGTAAAAGGAAATAGTTCTGATAATCGGAAAAGAGTTGAGTTATAAGTTTGGTTAACAAGAGGATTTTGAAATAATGTTTTGTAGTTTGATAAAAGAAAACAGTTCTCATCAGGTCTAGAATTTGACGGTCACTCCTACCTGTCATATGATTTTTTTATGACAGTTTAGTCATTTCAATGTTTTAAGAAAGATATTAACTGTCAAAAAATATAAATAAAAGTAGAAGATTGAGAAAATAATGATAAATTATTAATATATGCAAAAAAATCTTAAATTTACAAAATAAGTTTCTAAATTAATAAACTAATATATATTATATATTAACATTAAATGATAATCAATTAATAATTACTAATTTAGCAATAATAAACATTAAAATTTCAAAATTATATATATTATGACAAGTTTCTATAACAATCTTATTAAAAATATTTAAAAAATTAAACTGACTAAGTTTCTAAATTCATATATAAAAAAAATAGAATATATTGTAAAATATTCATATTAAAATATTTTATCAATTCTATTTTATCATTTCAATTATGAGAAGTTTCTAAATTCATATGAAAAAATCGAATGCTCTCAAAAATTATATTAAAATATTATAAAATTAGAAACAACTACATCCTTCCATTTCAAAATATTATAAATAAATTTGTATTTTTTTAATAAACATTCTAAACTAATATATATCTATATTATAAATTATAATATTGTATGATATATATTACCTACTATATTTTTTTACGGTTTATATATAATTGGAAGTGTCATCTATATGGTTTTAGAAAAAAAGAGCATGTCAATGCATGCATTCTACTAATTTTATAAGCTATCAAATATGGTTTAAAAGTGAAAAAATGGCCATTTAGCCTGTCAAATTCCAGGCCTGGTTCTCATAATGAAAAAAGAGTTGAATTAAAAAATTTCCTAACAAAAAGATCTTAAAAAAGATTCTAAAATAATGTTTTGTAATTTAGTAAAAGAAAACAACTCCAATAATTAAAAAAGAATCCAGTTAGAAGTTTCCCTAACAAAAAAATTTCAGAAATGATGTTTTGTATTTTAGTAAAAGGAAACGGCCTCGATAATTCGAAGTTCTAATGTTTCAACAAAACCCGTCACATTGAAACCAACAAAAAAGAATCCTGTTAGAAGTTTCCCTAACAAAAAATTTCCAAAAATGATGTTTTGTAGTTTAGTAAAAGGAAACAGCCCCGATAATTTGAAGTTCGAAACCAACAAAAAAGAATCGAGTTAGAAGTTTCCCTAACGAAAAAAATTCAAAAATGATGTTTTGTAGTTTAGTAAAAGGAAACGGCCTCGATAATTCGAAGTTCTAATGTTTCAACAAAACCCGTCACATTGAAACCAACAAAAGAGAATCCAGTTAGAAGTTTCCCTAACAAAAAATCTCCAAAAATGATGTTTCGTAGTTGGGTAAAAGGAAACAACTCCGATAATTCGAAGTTCGAAACCAACAAAAGAGAATCGAGTTAGAAGTTTCCCTAACAAAAAAATTCCAAAAATACTGTTTTGTAGTTTAGTAAAAGGAAACAGCCCCGATAATTCGAAATTCCAATGTTTCAACAAAACCCGTCACATTGAAACCAACAAAAAAGAATCCAATTAGAAATTTCCTAACCAAACATGATATTTTGTAGTTTACTAAAAGGAAACAGCCCCGAAAATTCGAAATTCCAGTGTTTCAACAAGGCCCCCACATTGAAACCAACATCAGCACGCGGAAAAAGCTTTACGTGTTCCAGTCCAATAACGTCTTTATACCTGCTGTGGACTATTGCGACAAGTAACGTCGAAAACTACTATTTAGTGCGATATTAGTGTCGGTCCCTTTGAATAACATCGTAATATATTCTTGTGTTCTGACTAGAGATGTGAAATCGCCCGCCACCCGCTTTTTTTAGGTGAATTAGGAAAAAGGAAGAAAGAACCGAGTAAACGCATTCCTCCTCATGGCTATTTTGAGCTGTATGTAATTATAAAAGGTACAGCTGCACAGTGTTGGGGAATATCAAAAGGAAAGATGGCACCTTCGGCCTGCGCAGCTTGTCGATTTCAGCGCAAGAAATGCTCAGCTGAATGTCTGCTGGCTCAATATTTTCCACAGGACGGCGTTCAAATGTTTGCGATTGTGCATGAGGCCTATGGAATTAGCCGTGTTGCCAAATTGCTTAGAGTAAAGTACCCAGGCCCAATACATTTACTTTTCTCTTCAATAAATTCGATTCATGTAGCTTCGCATTTGTTTAGAGTTGTAGCTATTAGCTACAACCATTTGCACATCGGATTCAGAGAAAGTTTATAGTGTTTTTCGGTTTGAATTGGTAGGATGATTTTATTAATGGTTTTGATGCGGTATTGTTGTAGGATGTTAAACCCGAGGAAAGAGCAGATGCAGTTAATAGTTTGGTGTATGAAGCAAGTGCCAGGGTGGAGGACCCTGTTTATGGGTGTACAAGAGCAACCCACCAACTGCAGCAGCGGATTGCAGATTTGGAGTCCCAGTTGGCAGCCACGCAAGCAGATCTCCTGAATGACAAGCCTGTATACCCTCTCACCATTGGAGGTGATGATGCTGGAAATGTTTTGTATTCCCCCTCACAACACAGTCAATATAGCATGTGTGAGGAGGATCCCATGCTGTTGTGGGAACTGCTATGGCATGTATAAATTTAAGAGAAGAATTTTTTTTGAAATATGTTTCAAAAATGCTTTTATTTCTATCTTGCAATTAGCAACTTTCTATAATTGCTTAATTTTATTTTTATATATGAATAAATGTTTCAGATTTTTTTTCCTTCCTTCGTCCAATGAAGGGCATTACTGGGGAGCCACGCCGTGCCAACACGCTTTCAGTTTTAATCTATCACCACTGCATGTGGGTCCCGTTTCCCCCCCCCCCTTCCTTTTTTTCTCAAATAATTTTACTTAACATTCATACTCTTATTTACAAAAAAATAATGTTATCTAGGTTGATAGATATTATTATTAGGGCATTTAAAAACAAATCAAATTTAACTTCTGCTTTATATTGCAGGTCTCTTATTTATTATTAGCTTTTTGTTTCTGTTACATGGATTGTGCTAGCCTCTTACATATTCTATTGTAGAATGCCTACCAACATAAGAGAACAACCAAATGTGATCATATAAATGGATATTTTAGTACACCACTATAGAATATCTAACCAACTATGGTTCATGGTTCTTAACAAATAATCGACATCTTAGTAAATATAAGTAATTTATGACAGTCTAATTCCATCTCAATGATTTGCTAAACATGATTATATTCTACATAAGAGTAAATATAACGATGTTGTGCCTTTTAATTATTAATATCTCAAAATTTTGTATAGATACAATCATGTTCTTCAAGTGTGCAAATGTTCACATATTGAACTTACGTGAACACAAGAACAATACCAGTCCAACAATGAATTATGTCCATGCCAACAATTATAATATCCTTATGCTTCATGTCATTGCTAATCAATGTTTGTTTATTTTTTGATTCACATATGTCATTAATTTGTGTACAATTCATTATTAAGAACATATATGAAATATTTATATGAGGCTAGAAATTATTTATTTTTCATTCTATAATATAGAATGTTAGAAATAATCCTTAAATATTTTAGGCTAAATTTTGTGAGATTGTTTTTTCACAATTTCAAAACATTCATGTTATTTATTTCTTAGGTATCACATTTTTTTAAACATTCCTTCACATGAATATTGAAAAGATAAATAGTTTGAAGAGATTCATCACTAAAATAAATGATATATTTTTTAGTACATCTCCTTTTACAATAGTATCTAATTTTACTTTCTTTTACAAATAATCTTAATAATATTTTATAGTAGTCTCTATTTCTACTTCTTCTTTTTTAAATTAAAATATGTGTTTTGTTAAAAAATTAACATGATTGGTGACATTAGCATGACATGCCCTCTAGCTCCACAGCAAGAATTTTCGACCCAAAGCTATGAAATGGTGAGGTCATAAATAGGGGACCTCATCCCAATATAAAAATGCTAAGGTTCAATTCCATTAGTATATTGGAATGGCTAGGGCACAAGCCTACAAATACGGTGGCCTAATTGGGTTGTGAACCTTGGTGGTGACAACAACAACAACAACAACACTTAGGTAGCAAACTATAGAAAGAACCCTATTTTTTAGATTGCGTGAATTAGGTAAAGCATCCCCTATAAATTGCAATGTGCTTGGTAAACTTTTTATTGTGACTAAGAGCACTGGCATAACACATCTACTAGTACCACATGGGCTACAGGGAGATTGGACCTCATGAGCTCGTTCTTTACCATAGGAAGCTCTTGCAAATCGATCTAGGCCTCCAGTCCCATCTATTTGTATGTCCTTGGTGACTTCCAATAATTAATTAATCAATAAAAATTATACTACTAAGTATACATAAGAATATTTATTCAATTAGTTATGATCGTGCTAATTTCTTTTTAATTCATTTCATCTTAGATATGCTAAGAAAATAGAGTCTCATCATTGCAATAAGAAGAGCTTACTGATGATGAATAAGCATGGGGGTTTGCAAGGGGGGTTACCTCCCTTTTGAGGCTGGGGGTGATGGTGACCCTCATGGGATGTTTTGGGGCCACACACCAAAATAGGGGATTTTGGGGGAACCACCCCCGAAGCTACATTTTATGTATAATTTATCATTTTAAATATTGACTTTATATGATTAGGTCATAGATCTAATGATGGATATTTTGTGCACTTTGTTTTCCCTAGAAGGTAACCCTATTTTATGAGGCCATTGTATTATGGTTGAGTATTGTGATGTATTCGATGAGTCTAATAGTTGTTGAGTTACCTTGGAGCTTTGTTGGTGATACTCTTGTAAGAAGATTTCTCTATATGTATATTGAAATCCATTGTTTTTTTAATAATATATTAAGCAACTTTTAGAATGTGGATTTTTTCTCCCAAAAGGGTTTTCCTAACATAAATCATTGTGTTGTGGTATGCATTATATTTATGTTTTAAATATATTAAACTGGGAGTGGCTTAAACCTTTATAAATTCACAATAAAAGGTGATAAAACCAAGAGATCACGAGTGAAAACCCATGAACAAAATCCTGCTACCAAAAAAGAACCCAACAACAACCACTAACACTAACAAACCCAAATCTTAGAACTAAACACTAGATAACAACAAGCTAAAGAAAAAAAAAAAAAAAAACACTCTCCCACCAAAAGCATGAACCAATGGCTTATCGAGTCAGAGAGAAATCTAGTTTCCTCTCTTGACAAATGTCTATTCGTTTCTCCAACACATTGAGCTTTTAGGAATAATCTTTCCCAGAGGAAACAGTCAAGGAGTTTGGCATGTCTTTCACCCTTGAAACAAATGCTTGAAGCCCCCTCATGGCTGACAACTCTAGATGTCTTATTTTCTTTGCCTACCACCTAATGATTACATCTTGGACGTCATGAAGAGTAGTAGAGATATTCTCTTTTCTCTCCCTATTTTGATCAAACATGCTCTCTATATTCCTCATTATTTCATGTTTTTCCTATATAGCCTCCACCATAGCAACTTAGTTTTATTATTCTTGGTTTGCCCAATCTTCTTAGTGAGCTTCTTAATAGAGTTGTCTAGTGCTTCCTATTTATCAATCATCTCAATAAATTTCCCCACTGCCATCTAAGTCCTCTACTCCTTCTCATCCTCCATCTAGATTGAGGCTCTAGCATCCACCTCTAAAATGGCTTTGAGCCTATTGGTTTTATTTTTTGCCACCTTAAATATTTCCTAGAGCCAACAAATGATAGGTTCATGCTTACTAAACCCTTCACAAAGTTTGTTCACTTTAGCTGCAAAGAGTGGAAATTCATCCTTGATCAATGTACTTCGAGGAGAGAAGTTAGCAGAATCATGGGGGGGGAGGGGGCATGGAGGATTGGCCTCTTTTCTCATTAGTGTTATCCAAGGTTCAATCTAACCCTGCAGATTAGGAAGAGGCCATCTCCTCCAATTCTTCTTCAACATTGACTGTCTTCTGAATAGAGCTTTGAACAATAGGGGGAACCAGAGGAGCCTTAGGTTTAGCAGAGGCCATACTCTTATTTAGAAAAAATAATGTTATCTAGGTTGATAGATATTATTATTAGCACATTTAAAAACAAATCAAATCTAACTTCTGCTATATATTGTAGGTCTCTTATTTATTATTAGCTTTTTGTTTTTGTTACATGGATTGTGCTAGCCTTGTACATATTCTATTGTAGAATGTCTACTAACGTGATCATATAAATGGATATTTTAGTACACCACTATAGAATATCTAACCAACTATGGTTCATGGTTCTTAAAAAATAATCGGCATCTTAGTACATATATGTAATTTATGACAGTCCAATTCCATCTCAATGATTTGTTGTACATGATTATATTCTACATAAGAATAAATATAATGATGTGGTGTCTTTTAATTATTAGTTCTTGCCATGGGTAGGAATACTTATGCATCCACCATGGTCTTAAATGGTTATTAGTAATTGTCTTTGACAATCAATCAGGTTTTTAAATTTTTCAATCTAAAATAAATTTTTAACTTTTCAAAAGTCAACATGTAAAATTTTTAACAAAAAATATTTACAAAAAGATTTATTTATCATTTAATTGAGCTATGCTAATTTTGTAGGCATAAAATTTATTTTTCCTCAACAAAAAATATAGAATTTCTATGCACAATCAAATCAACATTAATGCACAATCAATTTATTGATTAATTACTAAAAACGACAGTAAAGGTTTTAATATGTGTACCTCTGCGGTGTATTTGTTCCCACGTTGTAAGCAGGAGGGGCCCACCACCCATTGCGAATTTGACTGTGTGGTCGATTTTGTCTAATTATTACGCCGAAGGCGTTCCCTATATGAGATGAACCACACAATCTTTAAAATCAAAGGTTCATAATTCATTAGAACCAATGCAAGACCATTGAAGCAATTTTGTCCGTTGGTTTTTACACCTCCTCATTGGCTGTACGAGCCACTTTCCCTGTCAACTCCACGCAACTGGGACCGGCTCCTCCAGACCTTTTCATCTATTCTTTCTGACATCTTCTGCGATTTCTGATAAATTGTCAGGCTCGTCCATTCTGCTCGCGTCCGTCACTTTCTGCGCTTTCTACATTGCTTTCTTCTCTTTCATCGTGCTTTTTACTTGCCCGTTTAAAAAAAAGGTATTTCATTTACTGGACATATACATGGTTAAGACAAACCCTATAACATTAATCATCATTAAGTTTAAGCGATAGAATTTTTTTAAAATGAGACTACGTAGAAGGTTTTTTTTAATTGTTGATTATTTAAAATTTTGTAGTATTTAATTTTTAAAATAATTTATTTAAATGATTTAATATTTTAATATTAGATTATATTTTTTATCAATAATATAATAAATATAAATAATTTAATAACAATGAAGAATTTTATTTATAATTTTTTTAATTATATTTATATTATTATTAAGGAGAAGAAAACATTTAATATTTTTGAGTGAGAATAATTTTATTATGTCAACAATTTTTTTAAATAATAATATTGATTTTTATTAAAAAAACAAATGTTAAATAACTAGATTTAGAGTTAAAGATAAAAATTGGGTTTTCATTTATCTTTAAAAATATAATTGTCAAGTTCATATTATGCTTTGTACAATATTCATATTAAAAGTTTAGAATTGATACATTATAAATTTAAAATAAACAGTTAGTGTTTAAGAAGAGTACTGATGGTTTATTTATTTTAAGATATATTCTTCAAATGAATAATATTTAAGTAGAGTGCTGATGTTTTATTCAAAATAATTATTAATTAATTATAACTATATTTAAAAGATGAAAATCATATTTTTTTTTTGTATTTTATCAAATTTAACTTATACAAAAGTATTAAATTGTAAATTTTAAATTTAATTTATATATAAATTTTTTTAAGGTTGATAATTATCTAATTAAAACTATATAATTAAATAAAAAAGTAGATAACAAATAATATGAAGATTAAAAAGATTTAGGGTTGAAATTTATTTCAATTAATTATATTTAGGAGGTTAGGGTTAGGGTTAGGGTTAGGGTTAGATTTAGAATTCAACTAAGATTTAGAATTTAACTAAGCTTAGAGTTGGTGTTATTTAAGTTTAATTGAACAATAATTAACTATAATATTGTAATTCTAGGTCTCATTATTTTTAATTTTTAATTTTTTACTTTTAAATTTCTCATTTTTATTCAACTTTTACATAAAAAAATATACTTTAAATTTTTGTTTTTATTTATTATTTGTTTTAAGAATTGTTATATTGTAATATAAATAATATGTAAATAATAGATTTTTAATAATATTAATAATTATTTTATGTATATAAGAATTGAATTAAATAAATTATTAAATTATAAATTAATTTTTTATCATTTTAATTTAGATTTAAGTTTCAAATTTATTTATTTATGTTTTATTTTTATATGTTCAGTATGATGATGTCCTACTAGTGTATCTCCTTGCTATATTTTGCACAACTTTTATAATTAAAACCTAAGTAGGTGACCCTAGACTCTCTTCCAAGCTTTTGTTAATTCAAATTTTGATCATTTGTTAATGAAGTGAATCATATGGAGAAAAAAATATATATGTGTAGGTCATTCATATATTATGCTATTTGTAATTTATATATTATATAATATATATTTTTTTGCTAAGTATTTAATATTTTATTATTATTTATATGTTAAATGAAATAAATTTGTAAATCATGAATTAGCTTATCTTTATAATAAGTTTCATTTTATTTTTAACATTTTATGTTAGTTTTTATTTGTAATGTTTAATATAAAAGTTAAAATTTTAAATTTAACAATTTTAATATAGTTTAGTTTTATTTTTTATATATATTTTTAAGAGAATTCTTTTGTTGAATGGTTAAACACATTTTAAATTGGGTATATATATTTTCTCAAAGTATTTCAATTTTCTTTCCAACAACAAATATTATTCAATGCATACTTTACATTCACTCTTTACTACTTTGCATCCAAATTTATGATGTCTTCAAAGTGCATTTAGGTGTCACTCATCACTGCCAATGTGGTTATATAATCAATCCTACAACCAACAATTTGATGCAAACTCTTGTCACCTAGATACATTTATCTTCCATCATAACCATGGTAGGAATGCAATTCCTTCTGCTAATGAGTCATAAGATACGAGAAACACGATTTGATTAGATAAATACATCTATCCCTCTCCATTTCTATCTATGCATTCCTCTCCCCTACCTCGATCTTCTTACCCCTCCCTGCATCTCTCTCCCTAACACTCCATATTTCTATATATCTCTAATTATCATCTATCCTCTATTTTTGTCTCTTACATCTATCTCCTTACCCCTTTGTCTCTCCAGAACATTTTTTTTTTCCTAACTGACCTTCCACACCTATTCGGCGTACCCATTGCACACCAAAGTGCAATTGCTAGTTTAATTAAGACGTACTACTTTAGACGAACGTAGGATAAATGACAAGAGCAGCCTTAATTCTCGCACCGTTGGATGGGGACCACGGTCGCATGTGAATCTGATTATGCTGCTCATTTAAGATATTATTTGATAGCGATATGTATGGTAGGACCCACTCTGTTTGCAGACTTAGTAGGTCACATTGCCAGCTGGATGCCACGCTGTCTTGTGGGATTATTGTGGAATGTCCAGCACTAATGATATTTTTTCCGATTCTTTCTCCATAATAGAAAAGGCACAACTTAATTGTGCAAGTTGAAAACATCAACATGCACCCAAAATTTCTTGGAACTATGTTCAGGTGAGTTAGGGCTACCGACTAAATATAATTCACATTAGATAACTCTCTGGATTTGAAAGGAAGTATTATAATCCTCAAAGGGACCCCACTGGTGATTAAAGTAAAGGTTTATATATTGTATTCATTTCATGGTAAAAAAAATGAATGTAATATTATTTTCAAATAATTGGAATGTTATGTAAATATTTTATATATTTATTAATTTTATGGTAAAAAATAAATGTAAGAATTAATTTTTTTAATAATTAGAATATTGTGTAAATATTTGAATATTTTATTAATTTCATGGTAAAAAATGGATGTAAGGATTTTTTTTTAATAATTAGAATATTGTGTAAATATTTTAATATTGTATTAATTTCATGGTAAAAAATGAATGCAAGTAATAATTATTTCTAATAATTGTAATGGATTACACTTATTTTTCAAATATTAGCACTTTAATTTTACAAATCAAAATATTTGAAAATGAATTTCTTTTAAAAGTTAATATTAGCACTTTTTACCATTTGTTTGACTATATGATGGATTGATGGATTGTGGAAATCTTTTAGAACTAATTTTTAATTGTATAAATTATTGGACACATTCACTTCCACATACTTATCCACTATTTATTTTAATTGTAATTATTACCTATAAAATGTATAGTAAGTTTTAGCAATATGTTTTGAAGTAAAAGATAGTCATGAGTGTCCTTAATGAAAGTGAATGTATGTGGTCTATGTTAATTTTATGTGTATTTTTTAATATTTTATTTAATTTCTAAATATATTTTATTATTTTTTTTCATTCTCATGATGGTGGATTGTAGTGTATCTAGGATCTTAAACTCTCATGAGAAAAAAACTAATCCAAATGTAGTTTGGTCAATTTATTTTATTTTATATTATTTATAAAAGTGTTTTAATAAATTAAATATTTTTTATGAATGATTTTAGTATATAATTTGATTATTTCAATGTACTTATTTTGTTTTTAATAATTTGCAAAAGTATTTTAATAAAATAAATATTTTTAATGTATAATTTTATTATTTCAATGTACTTATTTGATTTGAGATATTTATCTAGTATTTTGTTATGTTACATCATTTTATTTAGAATGTGTTGAGCATCTTATTAGTCTATCTATTTTGAATTGGATAATGCTTGTGATTGTCTCCTAGACTGAATCATGGACATGATTGTGTCATTTTTACTAGAATTTAATTTTGTAATTTCAAGACCAACAATATCAAGATTTACTTGTTACTAGTCAATTTGACACCAAAAGTTTGAATTGTGCATATGGGATTTATGTATAGATACATGTATATAAAAATAAAATGGATTTTGGAGGTCAGAAAATATTATATAGTAGTTACTATTAGTTGGGTGCATATGTTTTGTAAGTTATCCCACTAGTTAGTTAGAATAAAGTTTATATCTCATATGTATGGGATAGTGGCAACATTGTCTTTAGGAAAAATATGTATTGTAATAACTTTCAAGTGGAAAGTGTGAACATATAAAACTAGAACAAATAAAAATTGAAATTGTATTTAAAAACTTATTATTCTAATTTAACAACATCTACCTTTCCAACTAATTTGATGAATTTATTAGTTGATCCCACTCCCTATATACTCATCTACCTATCTCTCTTTTTCTCTATCTCTCTACCTATATCTCTCCCTCCACCTCTTCCTCTCTATCTATCTATCTATCTCCTTATCTCTCTCTCTTTTTATTTTTATCTTTTCCTCTACCTTCCTCTCCCTCTATCTTTATCTCTATTTTTATTTACTCTAAACTAATCATACTAATGGCAGGAACTTGACGCTTTGCATCCTTGTTAATATCTCAAAACTTTGTATAGATACAATCATGTTCTTCAAGTGTGCAAATGTTCACATATTGAACTTACGTGAACTCAAGAACACTACCAGTCCAACAATGAATTATGTCCTTGCCAAAAATTATAATCCTTATGATTGATGTCATTGCTAATCAATGTTTGTTTATTTTCTTATTCACATATGTCATTAATTTGTGTAAAATTCATTATTAAGAACATATATAAAATATTTATATGAGGCTAGAAATTATTTGTTTTTCATTCTATAATATAGAATGGTAGGAATAATTCTTAAATATTTTTGGCTAAATTTGGTGAGACTTATTTTTCACAATTTCAAAATGAGCTAGTTACAAGAAATCAACATTCATGTTCTTTATTTCTTAGGTATCAATTTGTTTTTTAAATTCCTTCACATGAATACTCAAAAGATAAATAGTTTGAAGAGATTCATCACTAAAATAAATGATATTTTTTTTAGTACATCTCCTTTTACAATAGTATCTAATTTGACTTTCTTTTACAAATAATCTTAATAATATTTTATAGTAGTCTCTATTTCTACTTCTTTTTATTAAAATAAAAATATGTGTTTTGTTAAAAAATTATAATGATTGGTGACGTTGGCATGACATGCCCTCTAGCTCCACATCAAGAATTTTTGACCCAAAGCTATGAAATGGTGAGGTCATAAATAGGGGACCTCATCCCCATATAAAAATGCTAAGGTTCAATTCCATTAGCATATTGGAATAGTGAAGGCACAAGCCTACAAATACAATGGCCTAATTGGGGTGTGAACCTTGGTGCTGGCAAGAACAACAACCCCAACACCACTTAGGTAACAAACTATGGAAAGAACCCCATTTTTTAGATTGCATGAATTAGGTAAAACATCCCATATAAATTGCAATGTGCTTGGTAAACTTTTTAATTTGACTGATAACACTAGCATAACACATCCGCTGGTACCACATGGGCTACAAGGATATTGGACCTCATGAGCTCGTTCTTTACCATAGGAAGCTCTTGCAAATCGATCTAGGCCTCCAGTCCCATCTATTTGTATGTTCTTAGTGACTTCCAATAATTAATTAATCAATATAAATTATACTACTAAGTATACATAAGAATATTTATTCAATTAGTTATGATCGTGCTAGTTTATTTTTGATTAATTTCATTCTTATTATGCTAAGAAAATATAGCCTCATCATTGCAATAATAAGAGCTTTCTGATGATGAATGACCATGGGGGTTTTCAAGGGGGGTACCTCCCTTTTGAGGCTGAAGGTGATGGGCACCCTCATGGGATGTTCGGGGGCCACACACCACAATAGGGGATTTTGGGGGAACCACCTCCGAAGCTACATTTTATGTATAATTTATCATTTTAAATATTGACTTTATATCATTAGGTCATAGATCTAATGATGGATATTTTGTGTACTTTGTTTTCCCTAGAAGGTAACCCAATTTTAAGATGGCATTGTATTATGGTTTAGTATTGTGATGTATTCGATGATTCTAATAGTTGTTGAGTTACCTTGGAGCTTCGTTGGTGATACTATTGCAAGATGATTTCTCTATAAGTATATTGAAATCTATTATTTTTTTAATAATATATTAAGCAGCTTTTAGAATGTGGATTTTTTCTCCCAAAAGGGTTATCTTGATATAAATCATTGTGTTGTGCTATGCAATATATTTATGTTTTAAATATATTAAACTAGGAGTGGCCTAAACCTTTATAAATTCACAATAAAAGGTGACAAAACCAAGAGATTGCGAGTGAAAACCCATGGACAAAATCCTACTACCAAAAGAGAACCCAATGACAACCAGTAACACTAACAAACCCAAAACATAGAACTAAATACT
The DNA here is from genome assembly GCF_030272615.1 of Cryptomeria japonica. Classification (NCBI taxonomy): domain Eukaryota; kingdom Viridiplantae; phylum Streptophyta; class Pinopsida; order Cupressales; family Cupressaceae; genus Cryptomeria; species Cryptomeria japonica. The sequence continues at coordinate 43,049,459 of NC_081413.1, forward strand.
AGATAACAACAAGCTAAAGAAAAAAAATAAAAAATCTCTCCCACCAAAAGCACGAACCAATGGCTTATCGAGTGGGAGAGAACTCTAGTTTCCTCTCTTGACAAATGCCTATTCGTTTCAACAACACATTGAGCTTTTAGGAAGAATCTTTCCCAGAGGAAATTGTCAAGGATTTTGGCGTGTCAATCTCCCTTGAAACAAATGCTTGAAGCCCCCTCATGGCTGACAACTCTAGATGTCTTATTTTCTTTGCCTACCTCCTAATGATTTCATCTTGGATATCATGAAGAGTAGTAGATTTATTCTCTTTAATCTCCTTATTTTGATCAAACATGCTCTCTATATTCCTCATTATGTCATGTTTTTCGTATAGAGCCTCCACCATATCAACTTAGTTTTATTATTCTTGGTTTGGCCAATATTCTTAGTGATCTTCTTAATAGAGTTGTCTAGTGCTTCCCATTTATGAATCATTTCAATAAATTTCCCCACTGCCATCTAAGTCCTCTACTCCTTCTCATCCTCCATCTAGATTGAGGCTCTAGCATCCACCTCTAAAATGGCTTTGAGCCTATTGGTTTTCTTATTTGCCACCTCAAATTTTTCCTGGAGCCAACAAATAAAAGGTTCATGCTTACTAAACCCTTCACAAAGTTTGTTCACTTTAGCTGCAAAGAGTGGAAATTCATCCATGATCAATGTACTTTGAGGAGAGAAGTTAGGAGAATCATGGGGGGGGAAGGGGGCATGGAGGATTGGCCTCTTTCTCATTAGTGTTATCCAAGGTTCAATCTAACCCTATAGACTAGGAAGAGACCATCTCCTCCAATTCTTCTTCAACAATAACAATCTTCTGAATAGAGCTTTGAACAATAGGGGGAACCAGAGGAGCCTTAGGTTTAGCAGGGGGATTATTCTAGGTGGGTACCTTTTTTGTTTAAGGGGAAGAATTGTCAACCACTAGATTATTCTAGGTGGGTACCTTTTTTGTTTAAGGGTACCTTTACTGTGCCTTGTAACATCATGATGGCATTACTGGAATCATCTTTTATGATTACCCTTCTACCTTTATTCCTTATTCTTGGTAATTGAAATGCCAATAAATGTTTCCATCATCTCGGCCATGCTAGAAGTTTTAGTGCCTAGATATGCCATGCAAGTTGCCACTACTTTACTCTCTAAATCCCTTATCACACTACTAACACTTGCTCGACTTGAGTTCCCCTTCGAGAACCCATTAAAATTTAACTTTAACCAACCTAGATTAGGGGGGACCATTTAATAATATTCTTAAAACCCATAGGGGAGTAAGAAAATTTGGATAAAATATCCATCAAATCCGATTTTCTCACCACCATCTACTCAAAATGTGAAGGGGGATGTGAATGTCTAGATTTGTTGAAGGCTTTCATATTTTCTTTGACCTTTCTAATAATAACTTTAGCTAGGACCTGCCAAAGAGATTTACAATCCCTAAAGATTCTATTATTGTGTTCCTTCCATAAACACCATTCAATATGGAGGAAGGCCTACCACAAGAGCTCTTGAGTGAGGGGATGGGAAGAATGTGGAGACTAGCATGAAGTGGCCAATCTTGGGAATCACTGCCACACCTAGTGGATTAGAAAGGAATTGGAAGTATTTTGTCTAACCTTCCAAGCATATATACAATGGAACAAAATATGTCCAATACTTTCCTAAACTTATTCACATAACATAGATCCCTTCACCAAATAGAACCCTTAATTCGAAGAATTATCAATGGTTAAAATTTTCCTACGACACACCATCCACCAAAAGAAGCAAATATTATGAGTAGTTTTAGAGCTCCACAACAATGACCAATTAAAGGAGGGCCTAGGGAGAGGAGATAAGAGCTTGAAACAAGATTTGATAGAATAATTCCCATTCTTAGAGGGATCCTAGAAAAAGTTATGAATAACTTCAAGATTGAGAAATAACAATAGTTTGAGAATCCTAAACAGTTCAATAGTAGCATCTCTTAGGGGGGAGAAAAATCCTCCATAGTGAATCTCCATAAAGGTAGACATAAACTAGATACCTAGTAGTCAGCCAAAAAAACACCTAGTTTATTCACCAAAGTGAACTCCAATGCCAAGTAAATAGGGTGGCTCTACAAAGGACCATCAAAATCCAAGGTTAATTCTAGAACCTTATGTTTTTTCCATCACCAACTTGCCACAACAAAACTTTTTGAATAAGAATTTTTTTTTATTTTAGCACATTGTTCCACATGTGAGATCCTCTTAGGAGGTCATTACAGTAAAGGAAGGGTAAAACATTGCCACCAAATTTAGAGATTTTCTTGATATCACCTTAGTCCAATCTTCAACTCTTTTGGAGATTTTTGATCCAATTTTATCCATTAAGGTGAGATTATGGGATTTAGAATCTCTAATACCAAGACCACCATTAAACCTACTAGAGAAAACCATGATCTAGTCCACCAATGAGATTCTATTTTTAAGTTTCATTCCCAACCAAGGAAAATTTCATTGAATTTGATCCATCTTCTTTCCCCAGACAACCAAGATGTGAAACAAAGACATGAGGTACACTGCAATTCTTTGGAGAGAGGCCTTAAGAAGTTGAAGCTTTCTTGCTTTACTAAGAAGGGTCCTTTCCATCTAGCTATCTTTTTCTAGATTATTTCAAGAAGGTTAAAAATAGAAGAGTTCTCAACTTTGCTTGAAGTGAGAGCTAATCCCAAATAAGAACTAGGAAGGGAGGAAATTTGACAATCCAAAACCCAAGAAATACAATTATGAATCTGAAGGGGAATATTCATAAAGAAAAGGGGATTTTTACCAAGGTTGATAAATTATCCTAAAGAAGAAGCATAGTCAAATAGAATAGAGGACCAACCTTTGGCCTCAACAACATAAGAATTTCCTAACAAAAGGTTGTCATAAGAAAATTGTTGATGGGAAATGACTAGTGGGCAAGAGGATGGTTTTATGTCTTTAAGCGACTGATGTAGAATTGCCTCATTAAAGTTTCTACATAGAATGTTTGCCATGAGGATGAAGAGATAAGGGGACGAAGGGTCCCCTATCTTAAACCACTAAATGAACTAAAGTATCACTAAGGGGATCTAGGATAGAGAACACAGGGGTACTAAAACATGCCTTAATCAATTTTAGTACTTTACCATCAAAACCAAATCTATTCAGGACCTTCACGAGCAAAGTCAAAGACACATTAACATATGCCTTTGAAATGCCTAATTTTAGGTGTATGCACTCTTTCTTACTATTCTCCATAGAGTAGAGGGCTTCATGAACCAAGAGAACAATGTCAAGAATTGGCACAAGCTTTCTTTAGAATCATCACAATATTTGTGTGATTAATCTCTGTAAGAATGCACGTGGAGGAGAAGAACTCATGGGCTGCCAAAGTGACATACTTTCCCACAATATCTCAAAACTATTGAAAGTAGATAGGGGAAAGCCATCAGGTCCCAAGGATTTTAATGGACCCATAGAGGAATCTACCACCCTGAATTCCTCCTCAAAATATTTAAATTTCAAAGACATCATGTTCTTATTGGAGACAAGTTTAGGGATGACTCTGAGAAGTCTTTCCAAAATATCATCTTCTTGATCGTCTTGAGAGGGAGGCTTGAGCCAGGTGGAGAATTTAGAAACCGCCTCCCTATGAATATCTTCCTTGTCATTTTTATTTTGTTTCTATTCTGATGCCACGAAGTAGATTGATGAAAGAACATAGTGTTTCTATCACCATCGATCCATTGGATATATTATCTCTGCTTCCAGTACAAGTCTTCTTTTTGCACAATGTTGTGAAGATCCACCAACAGAGACTTCTACTCATAGACCCTATCATGGGATGCACTCAAATATTTTATTTCAAACTATAGACACTAAAGTTTAGCTTTTAGATCCTTTTGAAAAAAACATTACCGAAGGAGGACTTACTGAAACTCTTAAGTTTACTAGAAATCTTGAACATGGTTGTGCCCATGAAGTAAGATCTCCACCATTGAGAAATTAGGGCCCTTAAATTAGAATCACAAATCAACATATATTCAAAATGGAAAGGGAAGAACCCGCTAGATTTAAAGGAATCCAATTTTAAAATGATAGGGAAATGATCAAAACTTGACCAAATATAAGAAGAGAGGGAACAAGAGCTGGAAATGTCTTGCGAGGGAAAGAGAAAACATTTTTTATATTTTTACTTGAATTAAGATCACACCAGAATAGAGGTTAGACTGAGTAAATTTATGGCCTGACATCTCCAGGTCAATCGAATCCTCATCTGACAGGAAATCACGGGGATTTAAAATGCTATCAGAAAAATATGAAGAAAGCCCCACATTTTAGAAGGAAAAAGGAGGGAGTTAAAGCCTCCCACCTATAGCCATTGATTGTTATTGAAGGATCTCAAACCAACAAGAACGGAACACTATAAAGTACTCTTAGAGACCAAGTTATTAGGTACGTAGACATTGGTTAAGATCTAATCGACTTAAGAAAAGTCATCGGAAAAGGAGATGATATGAGAGCTGTTATCTTCTCACTTAAGGATACCAATAAGGTGATTTAATTTCCACATAGTCACTAAATCTCCTAAGGATCCATTGGCGCTCATGGCAATAGAGTTGGTAAAGGGCCAAATGAAATTACTAATCTTTACGAAAGCATCAACATTCATTTTTTTCTCCTAAAGCAGCAAGATAACTACACTAATATATTTGGTCTAAAATTCCAACGGAGGTTTCCGACGGAGAAGGTATATTGTGATCAAATTTAATTTTTTTTTGAAAAACTGCCTGATTTCATTGGAATTCCGACGATAATACAACATTTGGTTTCGACAGAGAAGGAATTGGCAATGACATTTGGGTTTTTTTAGAAAAAGTGTCCGCGTTCGTCGAAATTCCGACCATCGCGTGCATTACTTCAAAAAAAAAAGAAAAGACCAAGTCATTTCATAAATCTTGCCTCTTCATCCCGTCAACCTCTGCCATTACAAAATCCCGCCTCTTCGTCCCACCTCTACCATTACAAAATGCCACCTCTGCAGGGAACCAGCCGTGGAATGAAGTGGTGGTGCAGGAGCAACTATACCAGGATACCAGGCGACGGGAAACTTTCCAGCTTCATGGTAGGAATTTTGTTATGTTTTTGTGTTTGTTGTCTATGTAGGGGCATTTTCAAGTCTGGGCATTATTTAATGTAATAAGGGCATGTTTTGGGCCCATTTGTAAGCCGTTTGGCATTTTGTTAGGGGTGTATGGGTTTAGGATTTAAACAACAAGGCTTTCTATAGTTCCCAACCCATAGTGGGATCAGACACTTCTTATTCCCACGCCAACTCACCCAATCCATTATTTTCCCACCTGCCCGGCCTAGATCGTAGCATTTCAGGATGGGATCGATCGTAGCCCCGTCCCCTCCCTTGTGTTTGCTACTCATTGCTAGCAACCCTTCCCCCCTCCCTTGCTTTCCCCCCCATCTCCAATCGGTGGGCACAGAGGGGAGTTGATGTCACTGATTAAGCCATTGATCCGACACTAGCATATCCCATTTGGAACCACCTAACAAGTAGCAAATTCATCTCCATACTCGACCAAGGGACTAAATCCTTGTTTATAAGTATATAATGTTTAAACCAACATTAGAAAACTTATTCCCTGTCTGGTGTTTGCAGAACAGTTAAGTAACTGTTTGCTTTTTGCTTCTTATTCCCTCCAAATCGATTGGGGACGTGGGTTGGAGGAATTGAATTGTTGAGTAAATATGCCTCCTGCTCACATGTCTACCATGTGAAGTGGCCTGAACGTGGTGGAGTGCGAGTAGGAAGAATGTACATTATCATTCTCATGGTCATTTGCAGGAACGGGCCGCGGGTAGAAGAAGCACAAACGTGGTAGGGCAGCATCTCTATGTGCTTACCGTGAGAGTGCATATGAACGGGAGTTGTGTGGGAATGAGTTCAGGATTGGAGATTGAAGTTTGATAGATTGCAGAGTTGTTGTGTTAGTTTGAATTTTCTGCTCAACAACACCATGTCATCCTAGTAGGTTCCCCTGTTCATTTTCCCTCACATCTCATTGTGTGTTTCAGTCCTCTTGAAGCCTCCCCATGAAGTGGTTCCTCCCATGCCGATTCCAGTGAAAGAATCAGGATCAATTATGCACTCAAGAAGTTGCGGGTGGGGGTCTAGTTGATAGTTCTAATACTTAATATAAGTACAGATCCAATAACCAACAAGATGAGAGGGGGGGGGTGAATCATACAAACTTAATCATCCATAAAAACATCAGATTCAACCTCGGTAACATATACTTCATTAATAAAACCAAAACTATCAAACATGCAAACTCAAAAGCATATAAACATCATAAACCTCATAACAGCAGATTTAATGTGGAAACCCAAATAGGGAAAAATCATTGTGAGATTTTGGACCCACTGAGAAATATACTCTTCTAGAGTATGCTTGGTTAAAAGCAAATCCTATTAAAGATTACAAACACATTGCTAGATGTGACCCGGTTAAGGGATTTCCCTCAGATCTGTTAGAATCTTCACCTTGTTAAAGGATTTCAAGCACTCAATCAGAATGTTAAGTCCACTCGGTTAAGAGATTTTCTGTCACTTTCACAAAATAACAGTAATAAAATCTATCTGCAACTTCACATCTAAAATGCTAAAGAAGATTCTTATTTGTTCAATACAATCTAGACATAGAACTAATCTTGTCTATCTATTGGGCTTCTATACTCTGTTATTCAAATAGGTCTTCAAGCTTTTGTGCTCGGTAATCACTATCTAGCATCCCTGTGCATACACTTGCCCACATACATTGTTTATCAATAGTTTCCTATTTATAAACAATTAGGTAACCACTTAATCTCCTTGATCACATTTCCCATGATCAATCATAGCCATCAGATCTTCGATCTTGTCTAGGTTCAATGCATCTTTCGATCTGAAAACATTTTACCCCACCTAGGAACTTGCATATTAGTCTTGGAACTTATGCCAGGGTATTGCGGTTCAATCTAAGTTGTAGATCTTCATGCCGACTTTCCTTTGCCTTAGATTCGTTAACAAACTTCATTCATAGCTCACCAATCATTTAATCAGTTCCAGCTCATCAGCTTCCTTCATTAAATAATGCATGTAAACATTTAATGCATTCTGTTATAGCTTGGTTACAACTCGGTAACAACTCGGTGAATACTAAACTTCACTCGGTAGACATTCCGCCTTCATTAACCGATAGCGATAACCTTAGGGTTTACTGACTAGGTTCCTTAGGGTTTACCGACTAGGTTCTTTGCTTGATAACATAGTATAGTATTAGCCTTTACAATTTACAACATATGGATGATGTTAAAACAATCTAAAACATCATTATCTCATCATTGTCTAACTCGGTAATAGTTGCCCATTGAATACCTTATTCATCCCCTTATTCATCATATTCTTTCCTGTGTCTTTTACCAACATCTATATACTCTACAAATCATACTTCTCAAGATATGGCAACATCATACTAAATTAGAAAATCAATTTCTTGACATCAATGACAAAATAATAATATCAAGACAGTAAACATCCTTAATCAGCTATATCCATAATCATCAACAACCTTCTCAATATCCTTATGAAATGCCAACAATCTTTCATTGTCTATTATAATGCTATATTGCCAACAATCTCCCCCTTTGGCATTGATGGCAAAACCAATTGATTTGACCTTTAAAAGATTCGGATTGCTATGATTCTGAAATGCTGAAATGCTCTCCCCCATAAATTAGACTTCTCCTATTTTCTTTAGTTTTCTTTCCAATCTGTAGTCTTCTCATTAGTCTTCTCCCTTGATAGTAGTCTTCTCCCATTTATAGTAGTCTTCTCCCCCTTTGAGAACAATGCCAAAAGGTAAAGAACTTAAAGCATAATTTCTTCCTGTATGAAATGAATTCCTGCTGTTGTGTATCAATTCAATCTCGATCAGAGCATTTTGTCTTCAATTCTTGTAATAATTCCTATACACCTTTAGAAAACATCCTAAAGTGTATAAATCAACATCAACTCCCAAAAAGATATTCGATAGAGTCATCCGATTGATGCTTTCGCCGAACTCGGTCAGTGAGTAGAAGATAGGGGTAGGACCCCTAACTTACTTCTAAGATATTCAAAAGTGTCCCTTGGTAGTGGCTTGGTGAAGATATATTGTTCCTTTGTGCTAACATACTCCAACACCACTTTCTTTTCTTGAGCTTCTTCTCTAAGATAATGATATTTGATAGATATGTGCTTTGTCTTAGAGTGCATAAGAGGATTCTTTGAAATATTAATGGCACTAGTATTGTCACAGAATATAGCTACTGGCTCGGTAACTTTCTCATTTATACCTTCCAACAATTGTTTGATCCATGCAATGTTGGTACAATTCAGTGTTGCATCAACATATTCAGCTTCTGCTATTGATTGTGAAACACATCCTTGTTTCTTCCTAAGCCAACTCACTAGTCTTTCTCCTAAAAAGAAAGCTCCTCCACTTGTGCTTTTTCTGTCATCAATGTTGCCTACCCAATTAGAATTAGTATAAACTTTTAAATCAAAATCATTTCCTTTTTGATATACTAAGCCATAATCCTCAGCGCCTTTCAAGTATCTAAAAATTATTTTGATTGCTGTCATGTGTGTTTCCTTAGGATCTGCAGAGAATTTTGCAACTATACCTACTGCATGTGCTATATCTAGTTTGTTGTGAACAACATATTGTAGCTTTCCAATCATGGATTGGTAAAGTGTCTCATCAACAGATGCAGATTCATCATTCTTTGATAATTTACAGTTGGTAGTCATAGGAGTACTTACTAGTTTTGAATCCTCCATTCCAAAGTTCTTCAAGATTTCCTTTATGTATTTGGATTGAGTAATGAAAATCTCATTTTTCATTTGCAGTATCTATAAACCTATAAAATACTTTATGTCACCGATTAATGACATCTCAAATTCTTTTCTCATTTCATTTCCAAAGTTTTTGCATAGAGAGTCATTGCCACAAAATATAATATCATCAACAAATATGGCTAAGATTAGTATTGCATTTTCATAATTCTTCATGTACATATTCTTGTTCTCACTTGTCCTTATAAAACCAATCTTAATCAAATAAGAGTGCAATCTTTCATACCATGCTCTAGGTGCTTGTTTCAAACCATATAAAGCTTTGTTCAATTTACATACCTGATCTTTATTATTGTCTTCAACAAATCCTTTAGGTTGTTCAATAAAAACTTCTTCTTCTAATATTCCATTTAGAAATGCAGATTTGACATCCATTTGATATACCTTGAAGTTTTTGAAAGCAGCATAGGCCAACAATGTTCTCACTCCTTCAAGTCTAGCAACAGGTGCAAAAGTTTTACCATAATCAATTCGTTCTTCTTGAGCATAACCTTTGCAAACTAGTCTTGCTTTGTTTCAAATGACCTCTCCTTTTTCATTTAGCTTGTTTCTAAAAATCCACTTTGTACCAATTACATTTTTGTCCTTTGGTCTTGGGATTAGTGTCCATGTGTCATTCTTCTTGATTTGATCAATCTCTTCTGTCATAGCATTTATCCAGTCTTCACTATTAAATGCCTCTTTCACTATTCTCGATTCAAATTCAGATATCAAACATGTGTTCTGTCTCAGTTTGTTCCTTGTCATCACTAGATCATTCTTATCTCCTATAATCTGACTTGGTGCATGATGTCTTCTGACTTACTTGGCTAATACAAGCTCAGTAGGCTCTATATGATCTTCTTCATCACTCGGTAACTGGATATTCTCTTCATTTTCTTCAACAGTCTTCTCGGTTGAACATAGACGAATTCATCATAGTCTTCTGGTTCCTTGGAATTTCCTTCATCATTTCTTTCTGCAAATTCATCAATTTTCACATTTGCACTTTCTACTATTTTGTTAGATGATTTGATCAGACATTTAAATGCTTTGCTTCTAGAAGAATAACCTAGAAATATTCTTCCATCTACTTCCTATCATCTTTATGAACATAGCATCTACTTCCAAAGACTTTAAAATAACTTACATTAGGTTTCTTATCATACCAGATTTCATATGGTGTCTTCAAAGTACCTTTCTTCAATTGAACTCGGTTCAAGGTGTAAACTGATGTGCTTATTGCTTCTCTCCAAAATGTTTGTGGTGCCTTCTTTTCAATCATCAGTGTTCTAGCACAATCTACAATAGATCTGTTTCCTCTCTCAGCTATTCCATTCTGCTGTGGAGTTCTTGGTCCAGAGACTTGTCTTTTAATACCATGATCATTGCAAAATAAGTTGAACTCATTAGGTGTGAACTCTCCTCCTCTATCTAATCTAAGACATTTCAGTTGTCTTCCTGTTTCATTTTCAACACTTGCCTTGTACCATTTAAACATTTGAAAAGCTTCTGATTTTTGTTTTCAAAACATTACTGACATCATCCTTGAATAGTCATCCACAAATAATATGAAATATTTATCACCATAATAACTTTGAACTTTCATAGGACCACAAAGATCAATGTGCACTAGATCTAAAATTCCATTAGAAGTGTAAGACTTACTTGTAAAGCTTGATCCTATCATCTTACCCATCTAGCATTCTCGGCACATAGCATTCTCAGGTTTTTCAAGACTCGGTAGACCTCTTACTTGGTGCTTCTTGCTTATTTTGATCAGATTATCAACATTTACATGACAAAACCTTTTATGCCATAACTAGGTATCATCAATCTTTGCATGCAAACACTTGTTCCGAGTTGAGTCAAGGTGAAATGTGTTACCTTTTGTTTGTGTCTCGGTAGCAGCTAACTTTCCATTCTTGTCATGAACTTTGACAATTCTCTTCTAAAATTCTATTCGGTAACCTGTGTTGTTTAGCTGTGCTACACTCAACAAATTGTATTTCAAACCTTCAACCCAATAAACATCATTGCATCTTGCATTGTCAAGAAGTGTTATAGATCCTTTACCTCTTACCGGACATGGTGCATGATTACCAAATCTGACATAGCCTCCATCATAATCTTTTAATATAACAAACTTGTGTTTATCTCCTATCATATGGTGTGAGCATCCACTATCTATAATTCCAAGAATCATTAGTGTTTATGTGAGATATTAGGGCTTTTTCTTCATACCTTTCTTCATCTGATGCATCTTTGATAGCCACATAAACTACTTCCTCTATATCAGTCTCATCTAATTTATCATCATTGGATTCTTCATCAGCTATTAGGCATGTCTTTCTATCTCTTCTTATGATTTGACAATTTTGAGCACTTAGGGCGCTCAAGGGACGATGCCGGTAGGGTATGACCCCGAGCATTTGATCGAGTGGGGGGGGGGGGGGGGGGGGGGAAATAGGACCATGCATAGGGTAATTATGCCTAACTGGACATGTCGGAGCCAACAGTTCTTCATCGCGAAGAGCTAAATGAGAAATTGGCCACGCAAAAAATTTGATTGAGTGAGACTGATGATTTTTTCACCAACCGAAAAATTGCTGCCCTAATAAAACCGTAGGGAAACTTGAAAAACCGAGATAGGCTTTTGTAGGGACCCCTCTCATGGCCCTGTAGGTTCAAACGAATCATTCGTAGGTGCCATGGATTTTGAGTTAGTGTCCGTACGTGTTTGACAATTTTGAGCACTTAGGACGCTCAAGGGACGATGCCGGTAGGGTATGACCCCGAGCATTCGATCGAGTGGGGGGGCAAAATAGGAGCATGCATAGGGTATAGTTAATTCAATGAATTGTAATGTTCATTGAATGAATTGTATTGTATTGTTGATTAAATGAATTGTATTGTTCATTAAATAAATTATATTGTATTGTTCATTAAATGAATTATATTGTTCACTATAAAAACAACACTTACGATGAAATGAAATGAATTTTATTGCTCATTAAATAGCCATTATTAACCATTGTTAATTATTGGAATGAAGATTAAAGATTTCCATGATAACACCACACACAGATGAGCAACAATTTATATGATCGAATATCAACTTCTGTATATATAAAAATGTCAAATGATTACAAATGTATGTCCATACACAAATATGGCATAAACGCCAACTGAAACAAAATTTATGTCTAAATACGTGAATGTATGTCCATATACAAAATATACATGCCAACTAGACATGTAAGCATCCCAAAACTATCTATAACATTCTAAGTTGTTGATGGATCATCAAAATTGATCCTCTTCGCGCACTGCTCGGCTCTGAAGGATCCTGCACAAGAAAAACAAACCACGATTAATATTAGTTATATTATATAATTCACATTCGAAAAGTTAACATAAAAATGAACTATTTAATTGAACTATTCATGTTTACCTCATCTCCACATTTTCTCTTCAGCTTTGCAAGACTCTTGATGTATGTCTTGGGTAGAGGAGGTATGTTTTGAATATTTTGATACACAACCTACATATGTTCAGAAACATGACATTGATACAAGTTAGCATATAATTGTCATTGATAATAACAAATTATATCTACTAATCAAATAATAAAATAAACACACATCTACTCGAGGCATCTCTTCTTCTTCTTCAGGTATACTGGGTGTAATCATCAAGGATGTGAAGCCAAGAGTTCTCTGTATATATACACAACAAGTATATGAAACTATCAATCTATGTCTAGACATGTATAATCACTATAAGTTATTTAAACTATTCATTCAATCATATTTGCATCCAATTACCCTTCCCTTGTCTCCAATTGCACTACCAGATCCTAGATCACACAACACCGCACTCGTGTTTCTTGTGCCCTACAAGAGTAAAATAAGATATACATGCAAGTTACTACATAATCTGTCTCAACTCATCCTTGGTCATCAACTGTTAAATAGACCATGTAAATAAAAATTAGTACTTAATATTATCTAATTTATAAATATTTAATTAAAATATAACATGAACTCTGAAAATACAAATCTTACCACTACATCATCAATGTATGATGACGGTGCCTCCTTGCCTCTAGCATGTGAGGACTCCCCAGGGTATCCTCCAGTCTATGTAATAACATCTATTGCATCATGCACCTCATAATCTGCACTGTCCACAGGAGGATCAATGGGCCATCCAACTAGACCCAAGCATACGTGCCCACACATGACACAACTATGGGGCACGCATATGTGTGGAGCCGAGGATGATGTGTCACCGGCATCAGATGCATCGCTACCATCAAGAGTAGGCTGAGCTACTGACATAGGCTGAGAAACCAAAAGGCTACTCAAAGAGTGAATAGTCGATATGGTCCGTGAAGCCACCTCACAAATGATATCAGGATGTTGAACTGCAGGTGGGGGATCAACAGGAAGAGGGGGGACATATGGGCCCTAGACTACTCGGACTACCCCAGGTCTATTTTGGTGCATACCTAAACCTACACCCTAGAAAGGTTGTATGTCAAAGTAGTTCACATGTTTGTGTAAAACAAACTCAACATACAATTTTTTTATGAAATAGAAGGGTTTATAAAGATTGTTGTTGGGTGGTTTGTCGAAAACCATCCACCAACGATCCCAAAAGTTTTTCACAATCCCATCATTTGTGCACCATTTGATAGAAAGTTTTGTTTTTTTGGGATCTACGGGCTGACCAGTATAGGGATTGACAAACAATGAGGCGATTTCAGCTTTGGATATCTCAAGATCCTTGATATCCTTATATGACAAGCCATCTGCATATTTTTCCTTCATAGAATCTCGCCACAAAAGGGCGGCATTGTGCTCCTCAGTCATGGTTTCCATACTTTTTACGATCGACGTGAGAGGATCAAACAATGGGTTTAGACGAGGGATCCTACGATATACTTCTGCAATCCCCCTCAATTCATTCAAATTTTGTGCAATCAAATCTTGAATTGAGGGGGGGTTTGGCAAATGAGGGTTTGGTTGTTGCAGTTGTGGTTGGTCAGTGTTTTCATTGTTATCCCCCATTTTTAACCTAATTGAATGTAAATAATTAAATTTAGTTAACAAATTTAAACAATCGGGTATTTGATTTTAAAAAAACCATATTTTCAATGAAAAATCAAATAAACATTCACAAAAAATACAAAAAATGAATGAAAATGATTCAAAATGACAAAATTCTTACCTCTAAATCTATTTTTTAGCAATTTTTTGTCAAAACACCGAATATCGGATGGAGCGGATATCGGATTTTGATGAATTCGCGCGACCCGTGAGTTAAAAATGACTCACGGGACTATCATTGTTGAAATATAAAAGTCTCAGAAAATCGGATATCCGATAAAATCGGATATCTGATTTCAACACTTAAATTATTTTTAAATAACATATATAATATAATAATATATTATATAATATATTATTATATTATATAATACGTATTGTATTATATTATATATAATATAATATAATATTATATTATATATAATATAATATTGTATTATATAATACGTAACATATAATATATTTTTTAAAGTAAAATTACAAATAAAAATAGGATATCGGATAAAATCCGATATCCGATTAATCCGATTTGCATAGGTAATTACTAGGCCAAGCAAAAAGTCAACATGGATTTTCGCGTTTTTAGGCGAGTGAAGAAGGCTATTTTTTTCACATTGCCTCTTTTTGGCCCCCCTTGATCCTACACTAACCCTCCACTTGTAGTAGAGGAGCATATATTTGCATCTTGGGAGCTTATTAGGAGTTCACCTTGAATTTGGGAAATACATATAGAGGAGATAAAATATTGATCAATACACATTACCTAGCCTCATCATGCATAAATACACGAGGTATAGACTATAGAAAGTACATATCATGAGCCAAAGGATCATATTCGAGAGTTGCTTCATCTCCAATCCTCTACATTTTTAACATCCACAAATGGGGTTGAGGATAAGTCTTGGTTACTTAGCTTGGACTGATGCTTTGGGTTGCATCTATATGTGAGAAACTTAAAGGCATAATTTTCAATGCAATTTTTGAGAGGACTTGATTCCACCTTGTGGTACTGGGAGGATAAAATGCACCAACTCACTTTGGAAACCCTCTCCAGATACCATTTTGGAGTTCTTCAAAGTGTGTTCTATTTCAAAATATTTTTGACAGAGATGCATAGATGAGTTTCACAATTTACATAATAAGTTTTCATAGTGGCTCAACATGAGAGTTAGTTTTTGGAGTTCTTGTAGTTTGTAGATTACATTCGAGACAAGTTACTTGTCAATTATTTCATTAGGGGTGGAAAGCCCAAACTTTCAGTTTTCCTACACATGGGCAATCCAAATGACTTTAGGGTTGCTATGGCAAAGTCTCTTATGGAAAAGGAGGTACATGGGATGACACAAGAGGCATGAGAGAAGTTTGTAACCAGCTATAGCAAAGTCTCTCATTTTAGGTATGAGAGACTATAGGGCTATCAAGCAAGTCCTTCTATGACAACAACCTTTTAGGGGTGAATCTAGTGTTTTTAGTAATTAGGATCTTTTAATTATGGTGGGGCCTAGCCAACATAGGGTTATATGAGAGGCACATGTTATGTATATGTTAGTATTAGACAAAGAGTGCCCACAAGGTTTTAGAGTAGGTGGACACCATCCTAGGATGTCAAAGTAGATAGTTGATATGTGGGTCTTTGCCCTCCCAACCACTCAACATATACCACCATGGGTCTTTACCCTCCCAAACACACAAAGGTCAAAGGAAGATTCACTGCTAAAACACTCACTTTTTGTGAAGTCTCAAACACTTAGGACAGTCACTCCTTTCATGGCCATTCTTCTTCACACAACACTCTCTAACATTAATTATGATGATAGTGTACCTCCTTAAACCTTCCACCAACACCTAACTCAACACAAAACTCTTTCCCAATCTTGCTAATGGACTAATTAACTCAACTCACTATGAAATTGTGACAGTCAATGCAAGGTTTAGCACAGTAGTAATTAGGATCTTCTAATTATTATGGGGCCTAGCCAACATAGGGTTATATGAGACAGGGGTAAGTTCAATAGTGATTTCTCCTTCAATTCTTGATGAATGCTTCATTACCTGTTCACTTGGAATTGAATTGATTTTATAAGTAAGAAATCACTTGAATTGTAGGTAAACCCCTTCAAATGACAGGGTAGGCTTCCTTTTATACCTAATATATGTCTTGAAAGCATTTTATCCTGATGGCTTTAAATTAAAGAACTTTCTCTTCTATCTAGTATTGGTGGAGCAAAGTTTGCATTGCATTGTCCTAGGATACATATTTCTGCAGTTACAACACAGGTTAAATGTATCCCAGGTCGATGCAAAGCAACCTCTGCTCCAAAGATCACTAGAAAATAGAGAAAGAACTTTTATTTAGTGCCATCAGGATAAAAGTCTTTAATCAAGACAGATAAATGGTATGCAACTATATCTATTTGGAATGCATTACCCAAACACCACAATCGATTAGTCCCCTTTGAAAATAAAGTGGTATGATGAAATATTTAGGCATTAAATAGATGAAATGCACTCCATACTATTGCTGCACAATATTTTGGTCGATGATATTTTTAAAATAGTAAAGGAAGGTGTATGGAACAACTGATTTCTTATCATTATAAACAATGAATATTTTAAGATCCTTTTATGATGTGTAAGTTGAGAATATTTTATGAAAAGTCCCTAAATGAATCCACTTTAAACTGATTTTAGCAATGACTATTAGATGTAGACAAAATGAATGCTTTTTGGATTAGGATGGTACACATAATCTACTATCAACAGGTTTCTTTGGAAAGTATATGATTCAAAACTAAGGAAATGCAATTATTTACAAGTTTTAACCTTCTTAGATGCAAAATCTCTTATTTAGCCTCTTACAAACCCTTAAAAGTAGGGTTTCTCATATACCCTTCTTCCAAACACTATACCATCCAAATGATGATGGATTCACCTTTCATTTGAAATGATGGGTTTGTAATGGCAATTTAAGGTTCTTTCATATTTTTGTATATATTCTTTATAATAGCCTATTATATTGATTTGTTCTATTATGGATAATGGTGTGGGTCAGACGGCTTTGCCGTCGGTGAATGAAAGCATTGAACAAGTTCTATTTTTAAAAATTACATTAAACATTTATTATTTATTTGATTCATTGTTATTTGAAAAAAATGATTATCAATAATGTTTCCTTTCTCCAAGAAAGGTCTAGGATCTTTCCGTCAGATAATATGTAATATTGAATGACTAAACCTTTTCTGTACAAATGCTTATTTTATTTAATTATTATCTGAGCGTGAATTAAAATTTATATCTGTAGTCATATAAATCTGTCCAGTTTAATTAAATAAATATTTGCTATTTATTTGATTAAAAACCCACTAGCCATCAGTTAATTAAATTAATATTTAATTAATTCATCTTCAAACATTCTCATATTAATTAAATAAATTATTCAATTTATTTTAATTAATTCATTCAAGCAAATTCACACTCAATTAAATGAATAAATCATATTTATTTCTTTTAGTCCCCTTTTCCTCTTTTAAATAAATTAAATAAAACATTTATTTCAATAATTGATCCCCCACTTGCATTTTCCTACAAATACAACTTGCACACATTTTTTGAAATAAATGGATTTTATTTTAATTAAAATCATATTTTGCCTCACCCACCAAATCCACTTGCATTCCTAAAACCCCTTCTAGATTCTTCTAAACCCTTCCTAATTAACCCAATCCATCCCCTAATTATTGTCACATTCCTAAGCAACTTTAAGTCACTTCTCAAAGACTCCAAAGTCTTTGAAAAGTATTTAATGCTTTATGTGTTCAACAAACTAACCTCTAAAGTCTTCCAAACCACTAATGGCTCTTACATGACCATTAATGGCTCTTACATAACCATTTATGGTTAATTCAGCTTGCACTCATATGTCTCCTCAAGCATTTATTGCTTTGACCATGGTTATCCCTTTTGTCTTTGTACAATAATTTATCCATTGGATAAAAGCTTTATTCTTTGAATAAATAATTTATTCATTCAACCTAACCTTGACCTTAACTCCCAAGTTAACTCTCAGGTCATGTCAAGCATTTAATGCTTATTCCCTCTCCTCTCAACCCTTCTCATGTTGACACTTGTCATCCTGGGTTTGGGTTGAAAGTTCTCACATGGATTGAATATCATTCAATCCTGACCCTTGTTGAGATTACTCAATCCCAACCATCCATTGCTCCATTTTTCCTATAAATAGAGCCCATTTCTTCATAATTCAGATCCTGAAAACTTGTATGCATTTTATCTATAGTGAATTTTAGAGAGTATTTAGTATAAATCACTAATATATTGTTATTTTGGCCTAAAATAAATCATTTTAGCATCATAGCATCTAGTGTTAGCTTTTGTTCGCATTTGCATAGCATTTTAGTGTAAATATTTCAATCTTGAACTTCCATAAGCATCCATAGTGCAAAAAGCTGCAGAGACCTACACTAATTTGGAACTTGGAGAGGAGAAGAACAAATGAGAAGGATCTAAGAGCATGTCAGAAGGCTTTTGGAGATATCTTGTTATATTTACTTTCATAGTTAAATATTTCTTCATGTTTTTAGTGTCTATTTTGATATGCCTTCTTAGATTAGTTTTCGGTTGATTAACACTAACAGTTTCTTGTGTTTTTTTGTCACTAATACATTTGGAGTTAAATTCCGATGGCGGTTTCTGACGGACAGGGGGCATGTGTGAAAATTTGATTTTTTTAAAAAAAAATGCCCATGTTCGTCGAAATTCCGATGACCTTGTGCATTTTATTTAAAAAAAAAACACAACGCATTTTCATTTTGAAAGCAAACCGAAGCAAGCAGCGACTGTCTTTCATCCTTGCCCCCCCCCAACTGGAGCGATCTCTGCACAAGCAAGGTAAGGTTTTTTTTGCAATCAAAGGAACTCTTTGTTTTTCAATGAAGGGCAACTAATTTTTTTTCGCAATCAAGGGCAACTGGTTTTTTTTTGCAAACTAATCCATTTTGTGCATATCCTGTGATCTTAAAATTCCATGAAATGACATCTCTTTGAGGTATTCCATCATACAGTTCAGATGCTATGTGTATGCTACTCCATTTTGCGATATTTGTTATTGGAGCATTTGCAACTAATTTCTGACAAAAAACCCCCTTCAAGTATGCTTTGATGGATGTCCATACCTTGTTCCAAAGCTCCTATTTTGGCACACACAAGGAGGATGTTGGCAAACGTTGCATTGAGATAAACATGATTGTATTTCATGAGGATTTGAACTCAAAGCATTGGCACTATCACTTATGGCTATATTAGCTTTTTAAGACACTTTCATAGTGCACTTCACCTGTCCTAATAATGGACTATCATGAGATTCTTAAGAATGGAAATACTCCAAACATTCATGCCCTCTATGTTGTCATTGTGGTTTTAAATCATTGTGACTACATGCTTTTCAAGGACCAAGTAGTGTTCTTTTTTCATTGTTCTACTGTGCTTCTCAAGCTGCACCAACATAGTTTTATTTAATGGCTTTGTTTTGATAGCGATTTCTCCATGGCTTCCACTGTCTTTTTCTTGGCACATTCAATGCATTGTCATCTATCACTACTATTTATTGTCCTTTTTACCTTTATTGAGGTTGTTCTCATACATGTCATTCACTTTGTCTATGAGTATATCTCAACCAATTCACTATTGTAAGTAGAAATAAAAGATTAGTCTCATCTCTTTTACTATTTTAGACCTTCATAGTAATCTTTGCAATATATCATTTCCTTCCAATTATATGGAATAATGATTTTGTTTTTATGGAATGTGATGAAGGCTTGAGTGTGTCTTCTTGAACTCACTTATTATCAGCTCCTCTATGATTACCTTAGATCTTTGTGGCTAAGAATTGTTCTTGATGAACTTATGCTCTTTATTGATTTCTTTTACTACCATTATATTATCCTGAAAAGGCTTGTTCAATGCTCCCTTAGCATGCATGTGCTCTCTTTGTATTGATCTAGGGCTACTCATTAATGTATCTATGGATTTCCCTTATTCACTATGTTGTGACAGTCATTTGCAGATTTGGGACTATCATCTTTCATAATTTGATGTCTTTAAGATGTGGGTACATTGCTTGACAAGAAAAGCTCAAGCATTTGTGAAGTTCAAAGAGTTTAAACCCCTTGTTGAATGGTCATCCAGTTGTTCTCTAAATGCAAAATGCTCAAGTAAATGAGAAATTCACTCAAAATGGTTTATCCACAACTAAAAGAAAACAACTAACCACTAAATATATGCATCAACAAAATAGTGTTGTATAGAGACCTAATCATGCCTTCATGGATATGTAGATCAAGTTCCTACATTTTGGACAAAAGCAATTCACACAATAATATATTTGTTGAACACACCCACCACAAAGATTTGGTTATGCAATAATATATTTGTTGTTAACTTTATCATGGAGGATTGGTTATGCTTGTTACAATCAAGGTTCGACCAAACTAATTCTTAAATATACAAATGAAGAGTGTGGTTGGTTGGTGACTAATTACTCTTTTTAACACCATTTACAAGATCATATCTAGATCTAGTGTCTCAAGAATTAAGCTACTACTAAGAAGATAGTTTGCCTAAAGCAAATGGGTTTCTTGGGTGGCTATTTATTGTAGATAACTTAGTTCCTTAATGAGAATCAATCAATTTGGAACATGTATAACTCACATTTGTGACATGTCACTAATGCAATTCCTTAGTACTTGTTTGAGTAATATCTCCTCTATTGTTTTCTATCCACTTTTGTGTCCTTCTTAGAACAAATAATAGATTAATGAGAAGGTGGAAAAGGTGGATTCACCTAAGAGGGAGTGGATTTTCCCAATAATATGTTAGATTCTCCCAAGGATGGATGGACTATACACTTGAAAGGTAGATGATTAAGGATGATGACAAGGTGAATTTTCCTTAGAATGATAGGGTTGATTTTCCTAAGAACAAGTAGATTCATGTAAACTAGAGGATACAAATTTGGACAAAATAATGGAAGGAGACTAAAACTAGATAGATTCACCTAAATGGGAGTGTAGTCATCTAAGGATAGGAAAAATTCACCATTTGCGTAAGAAAGATGGATAAGATAAATGATTAATGTGAAATAGACTCACCTAAGAGAAAGTAGATTCACATAAGGATAGGTGGATTTTCCTAAAGATGAAGGGATAAGACTTAACAAAAAGAGGACTTAGGATGATGAAAAGGAGGATTCATTTAAGGATATGGAATATTCACCTAAGGGATAGTGTATTCTCCCAAGAATATGGAAAAATTAATTGATTGGTGGAATGACATACTAGATCAAGGAATGATACAAGGGTAGATTCACCTAAATATAGGGTAAATTCAACTAAAAGGGTACCCATGAGATTGTGGTACTGAGTACCTATCTATGGATGGTGTATTTGGATACAAGTATGATGAAACCATGCTTGTGTATGATGAAACAAAGTCCAGATCTCTATTATAAGTCCAACATAATCTCTATTATTTGAGACACCATTTTATTAGCATATCCAATTAGGGTAATTTATTGGTTTAATTATGGATCATGTTGTCTATTTCCATGCACTATTGAACTTATTTGGATGTATTGTGATTATTTTAATTTTGAAGTTATAAATAAATTATGTTTGTACCTTAGAAAGGGCAACTCCAATTGATGTTTTGGCAGTTTATTTGAAAACTTATGGTGATTATTGCCCTATGTTATGCAATGGAGTTATTTTTACACTAAGTAATTAACTAGAAAAATGAATTTGTATTGTTGTACAAGTATGATGAAATCATGCTTGTGCGTTTACATGTTTGTGCATCCTATTGAAAACCAACCTTGCTATTGAGGAACTCAATAAATGTGGTGTTAAGTAGAAGAATGGAAAACTCAAGAAGCTATGGTGACATATTGTGGCATTATTAGGGATTATCTCTATTGACCACACCTTTCAAAGATAGTATCCCCTAGTTCTCCTCATAGAATGGACCATTGGATGGCTCATTGTGGTATCCTATCCTACATTTATCTTGATGGCATTGCCGATAGTTGGTATGTGGTTCTTGGTACGGGTTTCCTCTTACCCTATTATCTTATTTATATCTTTGTTCCAACATGTGGAGATTGATTTTTGTCACGCTATGATGATTTTCATGTTTGCATGTGTTTTGACATTATGCAAATAGATATGATGTCACACCATACTTATGTTTTGATATAGTGTAGGTGATGGTTACATGTTGTTGATCATAGCGATTTGGGTTCAAAGACACAATTCCACACACACACACAAATATTTGAAGATGCATTTTATATTATTCCTTCTTAGTGGCGATTAGTGTTGGAAGATTTGCACACATGTAGAGAGGAACTCATGTTAGATACAATAGGTTGTGTTTGATAACATATGAATGTGCCTCATGATGTATACATATAGCTTTGGTGTGTGACATGCATGCACATTTTTCCATAAGACACATTTCTATGTGGCATGTGCCCTATGCATGTCTTCTTTGTGAGGCACGTTGCTATGTGCAATGTGGCCCTAGGTGTGTCTTCTCTATGAGGTGTATTGCCATGATATGTTAGGATTTGTAGTGTACATGCCACAAATGCATGCATTAGGGACTATTATTATAGTCATGTTTTTTGGGCATGTAGCCTAGGCATGTCTTCTCCATTAGGTACATGGCCATGCCATGTGGGAGTTTTTGTGTTCATGCCACAAATTCACACATGAGGGACTATTATTGGAGTCATGATTAAACTTCACTCTATTTAGCCACAATTTCTAGTTGTATAGTTATGTAATGTGCACTTTTAAGGATTGTGAAGTTTCCTTCAATTATTGATGATCTCTCATCTTTGTTGCATGGGCCAACAATTTTATTTTATCTTGTTTGAATTAGTTTAATCACTATTGTGAGTTTTCTCTATTGTGTAGTTATTGTGGCTATGTTTGGTTTGCTATTGGAATTGAACACATTTATTTGAATTATTATTGGTACTATTTTTTCTTTCTTTCAATATTTATGATCTTTGGTAGTTTAGTGAAACTCTTGTTATTTTTAAATGTTTCCTTCTTTGTTGTGATGTGATTCCTCACCAAGATTGACGTAGATAACCTTGGATGAGTGTATATAAGGAATCAAACATTGGGAAAATTTGAGGATAGGGGTAAGTGTTTGTTATATGGGTAGCTATGATCCACTTGTACATTCTTAGTGATTATTGATGGCTATGTCTTGGAGGCTAATCCCATTAAACAAACAAGGGGGAAGTCATACATAATCGTATGGATCATCCCTAGTTATGTGTGGATTCAAGACCATCATTTCATATGGTTCTTGGTTACTTTGTGAGACCATGGCATCCTCTTAGACCAATATGTGAGCCTTGTATTGTTATCCCTGCAATGTGGACAAATAAGTGTATGTTAAAATAAATGCTTTGCATGCCATATAGTTGCATATGAGTTGTTCACATCATCAGATCATGATTTAGAATATGTGAATTCTTTTATCCATGTGAAGTTGAATGATTGATTATGAAAATGTGTTATACATTGAAGCATAATCTGTAAGATGTTCTCTTCAAGAAAAAATGTTTATGCTTTCATAGTGAAATGTTGACGAAATGGGATCCTAGTCTAGGAAAGTAAACTGCAAACTTATACATTCACCATTTCAAAACATTTTATTGGGGAATAGTCAATTTGGTTCAATTTAATTCCTCTAGGAGAGACCAGCAATATGATTAATTGTTCCATTTTGATGTGATTGGATATGATTAGATATAATTTCATTGAAGAGGCAAGAACTAAGTAAAATTATGCAAAATTGACAAGATTAAGCATAAACAGCCAAATAATAAAGCAAAAAGCTAGCATAGAGGTACATATCTGGAAATAAGACTCTAAAATGAACCTAATCAGTTACCTATAGGGAAAATGAGGTTAGAGATAATCTACCTATATGGAAAGTGGTTAAACTCTACCTCTAAGTGGCTCATCTTGAGCATTGTCGGTATATGGGCATTGATGGCATATTATATTTGGTTCTATCATTTTTGTGGGTGCAAAATTAACAAGGCAAAATAGTATTAGTGGGATCATGATCTCATCAAAATGGTTTTGGATTTGCATTTATGATAGCACATTGATCACACCTTACAAAAGGTTCCAATCTCATACATAGCATCCCAAAGTAAGGTCAATAATGATGTAACTTAATGCTTAAACTGGAGTTCTAGGTAGTCATATACCGATCATTTCTAGGATTGATGCTTAAACTGGAGTTCTGGGTAGTCATATACCCATGGCATAGGGTAGGGGTGACCTACAAACAATGCTAGTTCTAGATGCATGTTTGCTTGGTGTATAACTTGTCAAAATTAGATTGATTGGCTACAGGTCTACCATAAAGTTTCCAACTTATCACCAGTGAAAATACAAGAACCAAGGCTTAGAATAATCAAAAATGTCTCTCAGAAAGTCTGCAATAGGTAAACTTTTAGTAAGAATTTGCAGACACAATGCTCAAAAATTCACACAATCAGCTACATTAAATATGTTCTCTATTAAGTTCAATGTTTTAAGATGAAAAATAAGAGTTAAATGGTTTTGGTTCGATTTGTAATTTTTGTGAATCTTTTGCACTGAAGTTTCCATAGCCTCATTTTTTTGCCTGTGAAGAAAGACCATGTCAGATAATATCAGCGAAGAACAAAATAAGGAGACAATTGCTAGATTATGGTCTAACTTGAAAAGAAAAGGTGATGGGAAATGTTATTGTCCCCACAAAATTTGTAAGGGCTTAAAGACTAGAAGACTTCTAATCAAAACAACTAAGAAACATTGTAGACAGCATGGTCACATTGAAGGGGGACATGATTATCATCCACTGGTAAGCTGTTCATTATATCGTTTTAACAATTTATATACAGAAGAAATCACTTGATAATGAGATCATGATCATGGTTTATTTATGTTGATCATTTTTATATAGGTCGAGCACCCTAGGGCACATGATATGGACCAACACAACCTGAAGAATATGGTTTTCAAAATGGAGGAACATGGAGGTGTGAATATCGAAGCTGAAGATAATGATCCCATGGAAGATGGCAATCATGCACCAGAAAACATAATTGAAGATGATGGTACAAATACATTAATCCATGACACATTTAGTACTGGCACAACTGATCATGATAATCAGGATGACCTTGATGTTCATGATTTACCTCTTCTTGAGAAGGCATATGAGCCCCTTTACAAAGGCTCCTAAACAACTCTTCTCTCTAATGTATTGTTGTTGGTGAACTTGAAGGTTATCAATGGTTTATCCAACATAACAATCTCACGTATGTTAAGGCATGTCATACATGTCATTATAGTTAATAAATGGTAAATCATGTACCATTAATATTCTTTATATTAACACCTCAAACTTTGTTTTTTTGCTGTAGATTGATAGGTGAGTTTTTCTTACCACCATCAAATATTCTACCTCGCTCATAGTGAGAATTATCTGCCATTATGAAAGATATTGGAATGGAGTATCAAACAATAGATGCTTGTCCCAATGATCATATTATATATCATAAACAACATGAATTTGGAACAGAATGCCCTGAATGTCATATCAGTAGATATCAAACAGATCAAATAACAAAAAAGGTGCCTCGCAAGGTTCTTTGTTATATTCCCATTATTCCACGTATGCAATGATTATTCAGGTGCACTAGCTTGGCACAATTTATGGATTACCATGTACGCAATAGAAGTCGAGATGACATTATTTGAATGCCTGCGGATGGTTCAACATTTATGGACATAGAAGAAAAGTGGCCAGACTCTAAAGAAGAACCTCGTAATCTCAGGCTTTCATTGGTAGCGGACGGTGTCAATCCATTTGGAGAGTTGAGATCTGTTTACTCGGTGTGGCCTATTTTTGGTTATCAACAATAATATTTCTCCATGGATGTCAATAAAGAGGGAGCACATAATGTTGGCAATGATTGTTCCAGGTATTTTATCATTTAATAGTCATCTACATTTAATTATAAATATTGCAATAAAATGGTCATAACAATTATGTAATGTTTTTGTTCATTCCACTAGGCAAGTACCAAGTTAAAGATATGAATGTATATATTGAGCCTCTTATCGATGAGTTGTCAGAGTTATGGAATGGTGTGACCATGTATGACATCTCTAGACCAATAGGACAAAGACAATTTCAATTCCATGCAATGCTTGTATGGACAATACATGATGCCCCAGGGCTAACACATTTTTGTGGTACGTTATAGTGTTCAAGTTGTGCATGATAATTATAATTATAAAAATTAACAGATTTAATAGAATTATACATTATCTTGTAGGTCTTCAAACAAAGGGAAAATTTCCATGTCCAGTTTGTGGTCCAAAGATGAAATCCCATCATTCAAAAAGTTTAGGAAAGCAGGTGTTTGATGAGTATAGGCACTTCCTTCACAAAAATCATAAGTACTAGAATATTGAAAAACATCTTTTCAATGGGAAAGAAGAGATTACATCAAAGCCACGAAGAATGACTCCTCACTTATGGAAGTTGGAATATAATAGAATTAATCATCAAGGTAATGTCATTCCATCTAATGGTTTATGTTTGGAATTTGAATTTTTCTATCGTGTTTTGCTTACTGATGATGTAATTGATGACCCCAAACCTCTACCCACCAATCTTATTGTTAATGCAATCGTTTCCATTTTTTTTATGTTGACTAGTTTAAACACTTAGTATGCCAAAGTTTCATCTGCAATTCTTATACTTATTCTTAGTTTGTTCCCAAAGTTCCGAAACTCTATCACCATTGTTAATGTTCAAATTTCAATGCAATAATTGACATATTTTTAATGTTTATTGTAAAATTTACATAGTGTGGCAAAGTTTTATTTATAGTTGTTATACTTATTCTATATACATCCTTTTATAATTAATTTTTTAAGTTGTATATATATTTGCATCCCACTCCGCCCCCTTCGTCATCCCCCTGTCATCCCCAAACTTAAGCCCTTGGTATGTTAAGATATGAAAGCTCACAATAGTTTCATTTGATATGTTAATCGAGGAAAAACCTACAATATATATATCTTCCAAGATTCCAAATCCATGAGGATCATGAAGAGGTAGAAAACCAAAAAAAGAAATTGCTTATCCAAGTTTCCAACTTTGTGACAAGGAAAAAGTAGAATCTCAATCAAAGAAGGAGAATGTGCAACTCATTATCTTATTCTACCTAAGTAAAAATATTACCTAATCAAGATTTTTAATAGTGGAATATCACACTTAGGATAAAACATATCCAAGGTAAATAAAATATTACATTGATAGGCTTCTTTGGTTGCTCTTAAAGTGGTGCCTTATGAATTATGTTCTTGGATACTAAAGTTTCCAAATTCTGGGCACTCTTGATAGCTTCTCGTAGAGATTGTGATTCAAAGGCTTTAACCAAACCTTTCAATGGTTTCTATTGATGTGTTTTTTATGCACTATGCAACACAAAATAAAATACTAAGTATTCTATTCTCTCTTGAACAAAATCCTCCCAAGTGCTAAACTACATGATCAAATGGGATAACTCCAAGATTCTAATAGTCAGGTCTTGACTTTATATTACAGATAGACTCAATTATTTTGATGTGATATCTGGTAGAATCACAAGGGGGACTTACATTGCTTGGGTCAAGACCTATCCATTCTCATGTTTCATGATTGATTTACACTCCATGATTTAGGTCATCCTTGAGCAACATCTCGACTTAGCCAAAATTTGTTTTTTGTACCCTAATTCTTTAATTTTGACCCCTTACTAGCATTGCCTTAGGTTTTATTGGAATTCTTTCTTCTCTAGCATGGGCACATTTCTAGGGTTCATTCGCGCAAATTTCTCTTAATGAGCAAGCTAGTATCATGACCATGACTTAAAATAAATTTTAACTTAGTCAAATTATTTCCTCCAAAGTTCGATGAGTTCATGGCCTTCATTCTTCATCATTTGGATGTCTTTTGTCATTGGAAGGTAATTCTTGACCACCATACCTCAATCTTGACCTATGCTACCCTAAAACCCTAGAACATAGTCATGTTTACAATTGAGATCTTGGTGACTTGATCACTTAAGACAACCTAATCATGCAGGTCTCATCTAACTCTGACTCCAACACTTAAGCAAATAAACCCTAGCAACCAAGTACTTTGGGAAATATCTTGCAACTTGACAACATGGGTAATGATGGAGGAATGGAAGGTGAGACCTATAAAGGTGAGAGAGAGAGAGAGGGTGAGAGGAAGAGATAATGACCTGGAGAGGGTAGATAAAGAGAAGTAGAGAGGGAGAGAAGAAGAGAGGGATGGAGAAAGAGACCTAGAGAGGGGAGAGAGAAGAGAGATAGTAGAGAGGGATAGAGAAGAGAGATAGAAGAGAGATACCAATGTCAATCTTTTTCTATAAATTTTCTTTTTCCAAAAAATCGGCCTATCGTAGGAATTCTGACTCCAAAGGGTAAAATTCCGACAGAGGAGTGCCATCGGATGCACAACATCCTCATCGAAACTCTCCTAGAGGCCATCGATGGCCTCCAGGAGAGTTGTGACAAGGATGCTGTCCATCCGATGACACTCCTCTGTCGGAATTTTACCCTTTGGAGTTGGAATTCTGACGATAGGCCAAGATCGTGACGGTATTCTTTAAGGGTATGAGCATCCATGGCGGCCGTCGGAAGGGTTGGAGGTGATGTCAGAATTGCGATGACCACAAGGATAGTCGGAACTTCTGACACAAAGTTTTCGATGGCTTTTTTTTCAGTAGTGCGATGAAATTGTGTCAAAATCTCGACGATTTGCCATCAAAATTTTGACCCGAATGTACTAGTGTGTGTTAGATGACCACAAGTTTTAATCTAACACTTGGGTATTTTGTAGAGCATCATTTGGTGAACCTGACGTGAATCCAACAACTTTTTTTAAAAACAAACTAACTTTTTGACTATTTAGCTTGACACACAGGTCGTGCTTCAGCGCTTTTGTTCGCATTCTAGTGCTATTGTCATTTAGTAGTTTAGCACTTTTGTTTCTACAATAGCGCTATTGTCCAAAGTTTAGCGCTTTTTCATATATTCTAGTGCTTTTGTCTTTTAATTAGCACTTTTGTTTAGGTTTTAGCACTTTTGTCCTACTGCATAAATATCCTACTTTAGCGCTTTTGTCTTCCTTTTAGCGTGTTTGTGTTAAGTAGCACTATTGTAACAGAACATTGTAAAAAATGCCATGTAACCGATAAATTAATTTTCTTAGGCTTGTAGAAGCCCACCATATGGCCAGATTTTTCTAACTATTTGCTTCATGTGCAGGTTTTAAAATAACTTTTTTTTAGCTTAAAATTCAAAAACACTTCTTTTTGGTGCTCTAAAACATACAAAAAAACTTTATTTCTTTGCAAGTTAGGATCACTTCATTTTTGGTGCTCTAAAACTTACAAGCAAACTTTATTTCTTTGCAAGTCAGGTTCACTTCATTTGGTGCTTAAAATCAACAAAGCAAAATTTATTTCTTGCATCAAACTAAGAATTCACAATCCACACTTCCATTTTTGGGCAACTAAAAAAGAACAATCAATTTGTCTTATTTTGCAAAATGATTTACTTCATGCATACATGCTCTTATTTCAGTTGACCAGGATTTCAAATTCTAGTTTACTCAAACACATTGCTTTTGAAGTTAAAAAGAACATCATGGTTGTTGGAGCAACATCTCCAAATAGATAAAACATAATTTCAATGACAAGTTAAAAAGAACAAGTGTATTTTGTGTTTGGCATAGTTGTGCAAAATGAGTTTGTCGAGTGGTCCTACTTCTAACACACACTATGCTCTCCCTTGGCTTTCGTGGTCCTAGGTGCAAGAGAAAACTGTTAGTAACACTCAAGTTTTATCTTTTTAAGAGAGGTCTACCAAGGGATCGATCAGTCTTGGGAATGACCTCGAGCGGTATATCCTTTGAGCCACTATAGAAATTAGGTGAGAGCGAAAGTTGTAGCCTTGGGTATAGTTGTTCCTACAGTGTAACTTGCCGAAAGGACAAATGGGCCCCACCACAAGTTATGAGGCTTTTAAGTGAGTCACTATAGAATGAACTTATGTCCAAAAACATTGAACATTAATAAGCACCTTTAAGTAGTAGCCCACCTATTCTATTGATTGAGGATATTTGTGATACAATTCAGTGCAAGAGCATGGATGGTTTTGCTCCCAAGATACTCACCATACATATTTCCTTGAGTAGAAACATAGAATTTTGAAAAGTCACTTGTGGCTTGATGAAAGTGGTGACTCCCCCATCATAGGGATCATCTATTTGTTATTCTCGTGCAAGACTTAGTATATCACATCCTTACCTGCCACGATGGGATTCATAAGGTATGTAGTACCAAATTCAAAGAAATATCAAGATGTGGGCTGAATTTATCACAATTGGCCATTTGACCTTAGGGATAAAAAGTGTTTGAAGTGTTTTCATTTTTTAGTCAAGACCAGTGCAAATTGAGCCAACTTCAGGCTTTGGAAAACACCTAAAAATACACTTAAAGGAAAAGGGTCATAAAAAGTCCAAGGATTAGGTTGATCTACACCCATATTTATTTGTGCCTTTTAAGGTAACATTCTTGTGTTTGTGTGCTTACTTTGTTTTCTTGTCAAAGAAAAATCAAAAATCAATTCCAAGAACAAGTATTCATCCAACATAAACATTTTCGAACACCAACAAAAGATAAAAAACAAAGAGCAAGAGTATCAAAATATATGACCATTCTTCACATCTTGAGAAAGAAGAATCTTCATCAACACATCAACTTGAAAAAAAGACCATTGAGCTCAAAGGCTCTTATCAAAAGGAGGAAATTCTTCTACCTAAATAGAAAAATCTTTGTCTCTAATAGAACTTTTCTACGTTGCATGTGTCTATATCTTCAAGGGAAATCAAATGAATTTGATCAAAAGTTATTGAACCGCAGAGCTTTTATGCAATATCGAGCTTTGAGTTATCACAAAAACAAAGGAGGAAAAATCAATCCTAACTTCTTTCCCAACATTTGCATCACATATAATGTAGCTAGGGAAGAACCACCAACTCCCAAAAGAGAAGAAGAAGAATTTGTCCCATTTGTAACACAAAGTTTCTATTGAAGTTAACATTTCATCCATTCTCACATTCTCATCATCACTCCATTTCAACTCTCAAAACATTAAGAGGTTGTTGTCCTCAGTTCTATTTCGACATTGCTTGAATCAAACACAAAAAGATCACTTTTTAGAGTGTCCCTACATCTAGGATAAGCTCATCCTAAGAGACATATCTACGCAGGTTAAAACTAGTCTATGAGTGAATCCTCTCATTACTAGGTAGTTAAGTCTGTAACACATCTCAGATTTCTCTAAACCTTATCACATCAAACCTTATCAAACACAACAAGCAATTCAAGAAATAACTTTGGTCACATCTACCTTTAAGTGCTAGAGATCCATATGCAACACACCACAACAACCATAAATCTCTCATTTCATCAACAACTCATCATCATTTTCACCCAAATTCAACAAAAACTTATAAACAAAATGGCTCATACTCGAGCACCGTCAAGACAATAAGAAATTGAGGAAGAAGAAGAGGAGGAAAATATCAATGAATTCCAAGAATCCCTTGGAGGAAATGCAAATGATGAAAACCCAAGTACTCCTACTCCTGCGACAATAGAAAGGGCACAACACAATCCTCTCTTTAACAAACTTTGAGATGAAATACTCAGGAGCAATGCAGATGCTCACTTCCTAAAACTTGCTCAAGAGGGAGCCAAACTCCCATCTGACTTTGATCTTGCACAACTAAGACAAGAATCAGAATGACAAAGTCGCAATGAGGAAGAAAGAGGTAGAGATCCCATCAGATACAACCTTCATCACGGTAATCCACCTCCTCCTCCTCCAAATGACATAGAGA
Organism: Cryptomeria japonica; assembly: GCF_030272615.1. Classification (NCBI taxonomy): domain Eukaryota; kingdom Viridiplantae; phylum Streptophyta; class Pinopsida; order Cupressales; family Cupressaceae; genus Cryptomeria; species Cryptomeria japonica. Next base: position 43,081,611 of record NC_081413.1, read on the forward strand.
TATTGCGGAAACAAGTTGAAAATCTCTCCCAACAACTTCATAGTGGTGTGAAAACTAATCAATTATCACTCAATGACATTTGTCCCTATCCCTTTGAAAGCAAGCTTCATATACCACCTTTTCCATGAGGGTTCGAAACACCCAAGTTTGAAAAGTATAGAGGAAAAGGAGATCCTCGTGATCATGTCAGAGAATTCCATTTAGCTTGCCTCGAAGTGGCATACGAGGATACGTACCTCATGCATCTTTTTCCCCAAAGCTTGGGAGGAACAACCACATCATGGTTTTCTTGATTACCAGGTGGCATTAGGACATTTGAAGAACTCATCCAAAAGTTCTTGGCACATTACTCACACAACATTGAACGTGATATCACCATGGCTGATCTATGTAACACTAAAAAAAACTAGGTGAACTATTCTCAGTCTTTCTGCAATGATGGCATCAAATGTCTAGCAGATGTTCTCTTCAGTTACCTGAACAAGAACTAGTGGAAATATTTATTTCCAACTTAAACAAAGAAATGGAATTTCACCTAGACGTGAAAGACACAGACTCTTTTAATGACATGATCACCAAAGGCTTAAAATGTGAGCGGGCTCTCATCAAGAAAGGACTTATCAAAATCTACAATGAACCAAAGGATGGCCCTCGTCCACACTTAAATAGTGACAAACCAAACTTCTGGAACAAAAACAAAAATATCGTCAACGACGGGGTTGTGGATGCAAGAACTATCAAAAGTGCACAACATGTAGTTCGATTTGCAAGACATAATCCCCCACCTAAGAATAACACACTTGTTCCTCCAAATCAAGGTCGCACCACATCTCAAGACGAACCCAGACAATGTCCACAAAATTTTAAACCAAAGAAAACATACACTCCCTTAGGGGAACCCATCAAAACAGTGTTACATCAGCTGGTTTCTCAAAATCTGGTAACCTTACCCAAAACATCAAATTATGAATCTCAAGTCAAACCTTCATGGTGGAGGGATACTGAACATTGTGATTTCCATCAAGGGAAAGGGCATAAGACAAGCAGTTGTCACAGATTGAAAGATCTTATTCTGGATCTTATTGAGTGAGGTGAAATCAAAATTGAAGGACATGACCTAAGGACAACAAACAATGATCATCTAATGTTCAAGAATCCACTTCCATCACAAGATCAAAGGGGTCCTTCTACTTTAGGGAGAAACACAGATACCACCAATTATACGAAAGCCGGATATAATTACATTGTGAATCACCTATATGATGCCAGTGAACAAATTGCAACTATTACTATCAAAAATCCTAGCTCCACTTGCAATGTCGTTACACGTCGCAGAAAGATTACCATAAAAGTAGCTCCACAAGTACCCCATCTATCCCAAAATAGTATAACCTTGTGGACCAGTTAGATAAAATGCCCGCACTAATATCTACCTTAGAGCTAATGCGTCTATCTCCATCTCATAAAACAATCTTGGATCAAGCTCTCCAAGAGGCGTCAGTCCCTACAAATTTGAACACATATCAGTTCCAAGCCATGGTCGGAAATCTAAGGTCATTACCTTGTCTCACTTTCTCTGAAAGTGACAACTCATCCTTCTAGCATCCTCATAATGCCTCACTACACATTGAAGGATTTATCAATCAACATAGGATCAAGTGAGTCTTGATTGACAATGGAGTGGGCCTGAATATCTGTACACTACAATTAGTCATAGCTTTGGGATATGCAATTGAATCAGAGGATCCCTACAAGAAGATCACAATCAAAGCTTATGATGATGTAGAGCGTTCATCCAAAGGAGTTGTTGTACTACCAATCCATGTTGGCCATGTAGTGAAGCACTTCATATGTTAGGTTTTGGACCTTCCTCTGCCATACAATTTGTTGTTGGGAAGACCTTGGATACACGCCATGCAAGTCGTTCCATCCACTTACCATTAGTGTATCAAGTTCCCACATAATGGTGTAGAAATCATGATCTCGGGCGATACAAACCCCTTTGCATATTGTCATAATATAAATCATCAACTAGAGATTACCATTCCCAACAATAGAGAAGCCATCTCCTCCACGTCATACATAAATCAAGCCTCTCTTTCCATTTCAAACACCATTATACCCAAGCAAGAGAAGATCAAGATGAAAATTGCAGAGGAAGCTCTTGGAGAATACAATCTAAGCCAACTCTTTTGTGTTGGACAAATGCCCACTTCTCCTAAATCACATGGCAAACCTCAACAAGTATTTCAAACATCACTAGTCAAACCAACATGTACATTGACACCTTTCAACCTTGGAAAGAGTCAAGAAGAGGAAACTAGAGATGAAGACTTAGCAAAATGGATCTATAAAGATCCCATCACCACCAATATTCTGCAAGCTAATCTTCCCATAGATCAGTATGGAAAAGGCCTTCTCATTATGGAAAGAATGGGTTATGATGGTTAGAGTGCTCTGGGACCTTGAAAGCAAGGACAACATGAACCACTGCAGCTAGAATTAAATCCCAAAGATAACACTGGCCTAGGCTTTCAAAAGGAGATCTTTCCTAAACTCAAATTCAAAGGGAAACCAAGCCAACCTCTATATCAGCTGAATACAAAGAGGTCACCTTTGATTATAAGAGCAACATTAAACACCATAGCACCTACCCCATCAAAGCTAAGAATCCCAGCAAGACCATCTACAACACCCATCATCCTACCAATCAAACCAGCAATCCCAACAGTAGCAACAATAACATCAATAGCACCATTAGTAGCAACTGTTGTATCCGAACCCACAATAATATCTACGACATCAACAGAAGCAACAAAGTCAATACTACCAATACTCCCCGTATTGGATTCGTTGATCCTCATAATCCATCCTACAACACCGATCATTTCATCTACAAAGGTACATCAACCAATAACACCTGTAGTATTTAACTCAAAAGATATCCCAGTATGGTACAGTAATTGGCTACTAGAAAGTGACTCAGAAATTGACTCGCATGAGTGGGAATTTGATTCAGTGCAGCTTAACACATCAGATGAGGAAGACACATCACTACCTCCACCCCGCAAAGACATCCCTGTTTACGGAGAAGCACAGATAAAGACCTCTTGGGTTCTTGAACTAGAAACTTCTTCCATAGACCCTACGTCCCATCCTACGCCTAATTTTGATAGGGATAGTACCATCAACAACCTTCACCACAACGTCTTAACACTCAATGACACATATAATGAACTTAACCTAATCGATGAGGTAATGCCTATTATCCATCCTGAACTCAATGAATGGAACCAACTTTATCCCCCATGTCTTGACCATTTCCAAAATGATGAGGCAATCATTGACTTCTTGGAATTACGGCATAACATACCAAGTGGAGATCACAAAGCTGGATTCACTATAGAACTTAATAGTGCATCATACTTTGGGGCGGATGCCAAACCTTTTTGCTGCAAAAATATAACAATAAAACATGGATCTTCTAATGAAAACCACATTGTGGCACTGTTTGATCCCACAAAAGTAAAAAGAAAGAGCGTATCCAACAGTGAAAACCTCTCTAAGGCACCTGAGGATGAAAGGTTTAACATCCTTCCCTATAGTACATGGTAGGAATGATCAATGATTCTCATTGAGGAAACAAAAGAATACAACGTGGGGACTCCTGAAACTCCTCACCACATACATCTGGCATCTCTTTTGACTCCAAAGGAACAACCCAAGTTTATCAAATTCTTCCAGAAATGCAAGATCAAATTCACATGGTCATATGCAGACATACCTGGTCTTGATTCGGATTTAGTCATGCATCACCTCGCAGTAGTAGAAGGAGCTAAGCCTATCAAGCATAAACTTTGCAAAATGCATCCTCAAATTACAGTCCTAGTCAAAGCAGAACTTAAGAAACTTCTGGATGTTGGTTTCATTAGACCCATTGATTATGTGGATTGGATATCCAACATTGTGCCTATCGGCAAACCAAATGGGGGCATCCATATTTGTACTGACTTCAGAGATCTAAACAAGGCATGTCTTAAGGATGACTTCCCCCTACAAAATATCGACATCATAGTAAACCTAACAACAGGACATGCCATTCTTTCACTCATGGATGGATTTTTTTGGGTACAATCAAATAAAAATCACACCAGAGGATCAACATAAGACAACCTTCACATGTCCATGGGGCACATACTATTGGAATTTCATGCCTTTTGGTCTCAAGAATGTAGGAGCGACCTATCAACGAGCAATGACCACTATCTTCCATGATATGATGAATACCATAATGGAAGATTATGTTGATGACTTACTGGCAAAATCACTCACAAGAGAAGGTCATCTGGACATATTAGAGAAAATATTTGATAGGCTGGAACAATATCATGTTTGACTCAACCCAAAGAAATGTGTCTTTGGAGTAACCTCAGGGAAACTTCTAGGATATATTGTCTCAAACAAAGGTATTGAAGTCAATCCAGCAAAGTTCAAAGCAATCATGGACATGCCACCTCCAAAGAACATCAGCCAGCTAAGGACACTACAAGGGCAGCTTCAATCTATCGGAAGATTCATTGCACAACTAGCAGATAAATGTCACCCATTTACACACTTGCTACACAAAAATATCCATTTTCAGTGGGATGCCAGATGCCAGCAAGCAATTTAGATGCTTAAAGATTATCTCATGAATATGCCATTGCTAATCCCACCAGATCCAAGTAGACCTCTATTGCTCTATATTTCAGCAACAAGTACAACATTAGGTGTACTATTGGCACAACGCAATGCAGAAGGGAAAGAGTGTGTTGTTTACTACATCTCTCGCACACTGGTTAGCTATGAACTCAATTACACCCTATTGAGCGAGCTTGCCTAGCAGTAATCTTGGCAGCCACTAAATTAAGGCACTATATGTTAACACACAAAGTATAGCTCATTGCAAAGATCGATCCACTCAAGTACTTACTCAGCAAAGCCGCATTGATTGGCCGTTTGGCCAAATGGGTGATGATTCTCAGTGAATTTGATATCGAGTATGTAGACCGTAAGGCTATCAAAGGACAAGTTATTGCAGATCAGTTGGTTGATGCACCACTCATAGGAAATCATCCTCTCATTTCAAATTTTTCAGATGAAGAGATATTCATGATCACAACAACACAACCATGGAAACTATACTTTGATGGTTCATACACTAGGCATGGCTCGGGGGCAGGCATTCTGTTTATCACACCTCAAGGTGACTGTATCCTGAAGTCTTATAGGCTCGTATTTCCATGCACAAACAACATAGCTGAATATGAGGCCTTGATCACAGGACTCAAGCTAGCCATACAATGGAAGTTACAAGAACTGCAAGTATATGGAGACTCCCAACTGGTCATTCGACAAGCAACCAATGAATATCAGACTAAAGATGACAAGCTCATGCCGTACAAGCAAATGGTGGACAATCTAAAGGCATCATTTACTACTATCACCTTTGAATAGATACCTAGAGATCATAATCGAGCGGCTGACGCTATGGCTACTATTTCCTCTCTCCTAGATCTTCTAAATAATTTAACACGCTATGAGTTCTTGGTCGAATAGCTTTGGATTCCTGCTTATGATATCCCCAAATCTAAGATGATATGTCACCTTATTGGTTCTGAATCCCCATAGTACGGTGAGTTCCACACCTATCTCCACGATCACACACTTCCTCCTAACCAATCGAATAACCAAAGTAAAACCTTCATTTGCCATACTGCTCGATATACCATTATTGTTGAAACCCTATACTGATGCAGTCTTGATGGTACTCTCCTTCGATGTTTGGAACAAGATGAGATAACAAAGGCCTTGGAAGAGGTACATGAAGGAATTTGTGGGAATCACTCAAGTGGCCCATCACTAGCCAATAATATTATACGAGCTGGATACTATTGACCATCAATGGAAAAAGACTCCTACTACTTTATCAGAAAGTGCAAAAAATGCCAAGTTCATGGAGACCTGATACGTGCACCAGCACAAGAATTACAACCAATCACAACACCATGGCCCTTTTGTCAATGGGGACTTGACCTTGTGGGTAAAATCCATCCATCTTCATCCAATGACCACAAATTCATTATTACAACCACCGAATACTTCACAAAGTGGATCAAAGTTGTTCCACTTATGCAAGTCACTGGCAAGTAGATCGCCTCATTCATCCTTAATTACATCATCTGTTGGTATGGTGTACCCATGTCTATCATCACAGATAACGGTCTTCCTTTCAAGAATTAGGATGTCCATGAACTCTGTGAAAAGTTTCACATCCAACACCACTTTCCACACCCTATTACCCTCAAGGCAATGGTCAGGCTGAAGCATCAAATAAAAACATATTGAGAATCCTCAAGAAGATAGTCAATGATGCCAGTCGTGATTGGCATGTTCAATTGAATCCAGCACTATGGGCGTATCAAACTAGTATTCAAACCCTTACAGGCACAACTCCCTACTCACTGGTGTATGGTACAGAAGCTATCTTACCTATTGAGATCGAGATACCATCATTATGGGTTTCCTTGCATAATCTAATAGATTATGAAGCATACTGAGTATCATGTCTTTAGGACTTAGAGCTACTTGATAAGAAGAGACAAGATGCATACAATCACCTCAAAGTCTATCAACAATGCATGAGTAGGAGCTATAATCATCGAGTTAGACCTCGTACATTTGAGGTAGGTGATCTCGTTCTTCGAGTCCTCGTAACCAACCGAATAGAGAACATTAGGGAAAGTTTGAATCAAATTGGCTAGGTCCATATGTTATCACTGCTGTATTTGGGTTCGGGGCATATCAGTTGGCTACTTCAGAAGGAGAACCGCTAGTAGATCTGACCAACAACATGCACCTCAAATAGTTTTATACCTAAAGTTGTGTAGAGCATTAGGATCCCCTACATACCAGAAAAATACCAAAAACATTTTGAAAAATGTCCTACAGAAAATTAAAAACATCAAAATAGTAAAAAAAGATCATGCATCGAAACGGTGAACAACTACTCTGGTGGCACCTTGGGTAAGTGCAATGGTGAAAACCTGGCAAACAGACGCCACTCGTAAAGGCTATAGCTCCATTGTCTTTTAGACTTTTTGCAATCACATTCATTACATGCACACATGCATCTGTCCAAACCATGGCTTGTTATTGATCTACAATCAAGGATAGTACTTCATGCCTCTTGCATCCCACTTTTTTGAAGTCATGCCTAAACTGGGGGCAATACCCTTAATCTAGTTTGAGGGAAGTGGATACTACATAGTTTTGTGCTTCATTAAGTTCTTCATTCAAAACTATCTCTCAAAATACCAAAAACATTCAAAACAATCATCACAATACCAAAAACATTGGAAAATTGTCTCACAAAATCCAAAAACATTCAAAACAATCATCACAATACCAAAAACATTGGAAAATTGTCTTACAAAATCCAAAAAAATGATAAAACATAAAAAAAATCAATAAAAAACATGGCAACACCCTATACATACGTTTTTCAAAGCAGATACTAGAAAAAACATTGAGAAAAACTCCAAACAATGAGCACTTATCCGATCAACCAAACAATCAACATCAAACACGCAAACTCTCTAAACAAGGATGCATCCTTCCTTACCAAAAACAAAGAAAAAATGACATTTTCTTTGACAAGAAAATTATGTTTAAGCTATCAAATACTTGGTTGATTTGTGGGTTATTTATTTATTCAGGTTCCTACAGTATTGTTTGTGTATCTTCTGTGAATTATTCAAATGAAGTGTTGGGGCATGTACTAATGGTGTCTACGTGGGAAGTACACTAAGTTACATGATCTTATGCAAAAATACAGTCATAGATCACTACCGCTTGCTGACTACAACGTATACCTCAACCATATGAGCATGAACCATTATCAAGGATCCATATTTTTTATTCATTAAATATACTATTTACTTACAGGTACAACACTCTTTCTTTGGTTCCTCCTACCTCATCCAAACTGGATAAAAGTTTTTATCTCTTATTACGGTATGAACTTGTCTCAGGATATGATCAGCCCAAGATCAAGGAGGACGGTCCAAGTCATACATAAAAGGAGATGATCCTTGTCTGTTCCGTGAGCAATACACAAGTCAACTTGACCCATTATATCAAGTTGTTTGTATTAACTTGCTATATCAAAATCCATGTAAGGAATACTCAAGTCATCTTGAATCATTATGTCAAGTTGCTTGTATTCTCTTACAATATTTTAAAGCTCAATGATGAATAAATAGAGCACTATGGATCGTCCTTCCATCTCATCTGTTTATATTGCATTCTATTGCATATCACCCATCCATTTACTCACTCATTATTCATACACATGGTTTTGTAGGACAACATGAACAAAATTTGAAAAACTGTGGAAAATTGAGTTGGTCTTGGATATAATCATGACATAGTCCTCTGATACATCATCACAACATCATGCAAAGTTTAAACAACCTTGCATTCATCTATCATAATCACATCATCATTTCATTACATTTAGTTACATTTGCATTGATCTTTAGCCATTCATTAGCATACATTTAATATCATTTAGTTGCACTTACCACATATAGTTCATTCTCATTTAGTTACATTAGTATCATTATATCATTTCATTATTACACTCATGACATTTAGATTCACTTATGTGATAAATTGTCCTTATTTTCATTTACTACCATGATTAGCCATTACTATACATTCATTTAATATCAGTTAGTGACCATCATTTATCATCATTTCAACACTTATGTATCATACATTTGTTTAGGTTTCCATAGTTGCATACATTCATTTATCTATCCATTAGTTAAAGTGCATTCATTCATCCATTTTTAGTATATTCTTATACTCATTTTATCTCACTTAGGATTCATTAGATTGCATTCATTATCCCTTTTAATTGCATTACGATGCAGTTATTCATTAACCATGAGTTACGTTATCATCACATTATCATTTTACTTCATCATATTTTGACATTTAGAATCATAAAACCATTTATCTCAAACATTGGTTCATACATTTTACATATGCATTCATTTAGAAATCATCATTTAAACATTTGTACTTTACATTTGTTTATCCACATATACATTCATTTTTAAACCATCTAGATGCATATCCATAACTAAATCATTCATTCAAAGCATTACATTAACATCATTGCATATCATTATCTCATCATTGTATTGATATAAAGTACAAAATAATATCTATACCATCATAAATCATCATTTTATTATGCATACATAAGCATCATGGCATTACATACATCAGGCATTTTATCCCAAAACATCAATGCACACTTATATCAACCTGCATCCACATGTTAGCATCCAACATCATACAACATGCATATAGACATCATGTAAGAATAAATCATCATAAAACATGCATATAGGAATCATCTCATAAACACATACATTTAGCAAAGTACAAGTATCCATCTAAGCCTAACTCATAAAATCATCATCAAAGCATAAAATCCATCCATATCAACATGCATATCATCAAAAAATATGAGATTTCCTCATATATCTAATCTCTTATCTTAGAGTACAATGAAGTCCAAAAAATCGGCTACCAAGAGCCATCCAGGACACTGTCCAAAATGACAAATATAAAGTACATACAAAATGATCTCTCGGATACCACTCTGACCAAATGCTACACCACCATCATCATCTGCTCCCCCACTAGTCCCTGCATCAGCTGATCTATCTCTCTATGGAGGACCCATCACACCCCCACTAGCCCCCGCATCACCTGATCTATCTCTTCGTGGAGGACCCATCACACCCCCACTACTTTGCATCCTCTGAGATCGCTCCAATCTAGCCTGCCGCATCTGTGAATAGTCAGTGCTCACTGACTAGCTGGCACCACCTACTCATATAAAACCCACCAATACTCTATCTCAGCCTGTGCTCATTGGATCTCCCTCATCACCTCCCCAGTAGGACCCTGTGCTCCTACTCCAACCTGGACTCTCTCCTATAGCTCTGGTAATCTCTCCACCGCATCATCCCTCTCTCGTAGCACTACAGTCAGCTATGACTCTCATGCAAATAGCTGCACATCTCTAGCTGCAACCTCCACCTCTACATCCTCCACCCGTGTCTCAGCTACTGTAAGTCGAGTCTGCAAATGTAATATCATATAGTCCCAAAGATCTCTAGTGGCTCCCTCCCCTGTATCCATAGGTGCCTCACCTGTAGCTCCCTCTCTAGTGGCTCCCTCCCCTCTATCCATTAGTACCTCCATCTCCCCCATACCTCTGCCACCTAATCTAACTCCTCCCTGCATCAAAGGTCCCTGTGATATCCGCAAATGGCCAACCACCTCTCCCTCTCCGCTGAACTCGATCACCACCGCCACCTCCACCATCCCCCCTCCTCCTCCTCCATCACCACCATCCCCTCTCCCTCATCCATCTACTATAGGTTCTCGACCTCTTCTCCTCCTCCATCTCCATCCTCTATCCTCCTCAAACTTTGGAATCAGCTCTATCGGATCTGATATCTGAAGAATTGTATGTGCCGCCATATACTATGTATACTCCTCTGACACCACTGCATCTACCATCCTCGGTCGTATATCTCATGGTCTCACCTGTAGCATCCAAAACTCTGCTAATGCCTGATCATAAGGTAATACTGGCCCCCATAAATACCTCTCTTGGACCACCCGTGGATACTCTCTTGATCCCCTAGGCAATCCCTGCCATCGTCCAAACTGTCTCAAAACTCTGCCCGACAATTGTCTCTCCACATGGCAGGCTATCCTATCAATGAGGAATTGGGTCATGAACACATATGGCAATGCCTCCACATCATCCTCCCAGGGCTCACACTCAATATACAGTCTCCAAATCACTGCATCCAGATCATCGAGTTCCCACCGCCACCACTTTAACTTCCCCAAGTGGGGCTGACTCATCATACTGCTATACATATATACATAGGGCTGGTCGACTACCCGAAATCTCAGACTAACTAGTCGAGTAACTAGTAAGTGCTCCCATGCCCAAATATGCAGCAATGTGACTCCCACTCCCAATAAGCCCCTCCCTCGATATACTACATCATGAAGCTCCTGATATAAGTGCACTAGCACGCACGGTCCCCATGCAAATTGGGTCCCCTCTATAATCATCTACTCAATCACCTGACCCCAACCAACAACAAGTCCATGTGATCGTCGATCTGGGCACAGTAGTCCCCACACAATCCTTGATAGCACTACTAGTAATGGCTCATACACAGTGGCTATATCCTCCCAGACTATCGAACCATAACCAATTAAGATGTCCTCATCAAAAATTCTCTACACCGCTAGGGTCCCCCATGCTCTGTCATACGTCACTAGCTCACCTCAAATGGGAATATGCAAGATGTGCCATACATCCTCAGTGTAACAGTCATCTCCCCCTATGCCAAGTGAAACGTGCATGTCTCACTATGCCACTGCTCTGCCAATGCTGTAATCAAACCGTGATTCATCCGAATCATGGGCATATACATCACATCATACAAGCCAGTCGCTGCAATGCAATCCACCTTGGCCTCTGTCAACCGATCGTGTAGCCCCTGTGTGGTGGGATGCCTCTCTCTCAATTGTAAGATGCAAAGATCCTCCTACACAAGTGCATCAACCATCATCATCAGTTGTTTTGTTTCAAACTTTCTTAAATTTAAACCTACACTATCAATAGATACTTTGATCAAGTATCTTTGGATCTCAATAGGTAAGCAATCACGACACACCTAGACTTCAATAGACATTTATCCTAAATGACTTAAGTCTCATCAGGGCAGCTATGGTTCAAAATAACTCTCACCTCATCTTTCCATCCATCCATACATCATTGGCATCAGGAGATTTTTGTTCACGCAAACTAGGGCATCTATTTTTCTGCACAAAAGTGCTATCTTGCAAAAGTGCTATCTCCTCACAAAAGTGCTAATACCCTAACAAAAGCACTCAATAAAATATGCAAGAGTGCTCAAACCACAAAAGTGCTACATTAGGTATGCAATAGCGCTACTTAACAACAAGAGCACTCAATAAACTACTCAATAGCGTTGAACAACCAATAGCACTCAAACAGCTAGGCAATAGCGCTAACCTTTGCAGAAGCCCTAAAACAGCTACACAATAGTGCCATAGCAGCACCATAGTGCTAATTAAGTTAACAACAACACCAAAACACAGTTTTAGTGCTATTGTGTCGACTCAACTTGGACTCAGCAAAAAATACATCAAAAATGCATAAAATTCAAAAATTCAAATTCACATACCATTGGTTCGTAGTCATCTGGCCACTGGAATCGATGGACTCTCCCTAATCGGTGCTCTGCTATGGGAACTGACATCCTGACTGTTCCTTGCTCTTCTAGAAAGTCACTATCAGAGATAAAAATTTCACTATGGTCGCGGATACAAATGACCCTATTTTCACCCCTTTCTCCCCATATAAACCCTTCACTGTAAACCCTAATTTTCCCTCGCTCACCTCTGTGGTCCCCATGAAATTCCTGGGCCTCCCATTTCTCCATTTTATCTCTGATTTTTTCTATTTTTCACTAGTATTGCTAACTTCTTCTCTTCTATCACCCTACCAATTTTCATTCTTTTTCAAGAGATCGCCCGATTTTTCAAAAAAATTCGGCCCATCTCTCGAGGGGGCATGCCACCCATTAAATCAACATTTTATGGGGCATTTCTTCACACCTATTTTTCTTTCTTTGAAATGACGTGATAAACCACACCGTTTCAAAGAGGGGCAAATGTAGTCACATAAATCTGTCCAGTTTAATTAAATGAATATTTGCTATTTATTTGATTAAAAACCCACTAGCCATCAATAAATTAAATTCATATATAATTAATTCATCTTCAAACATTCTCCTATTAATTAAATAAATTATTGAATTTATTTTAATTAATTCATTCAACCAAATTAACACTCAATTAAATGAATAAATCATATTTATTTCATTTAATCCTCTTTTCCTCTTTTAAATAAATTAAATAAAACATGTATTTAAATCATTTATCCCCCCACTTGCATTTTCCTAGAAATACAACTTGCACACATTTATTGAAATAAATGAATTTTATTTTAATTAAAATTCTATTTTCCCTCACCCACCAAATCCACTTGCATTCCTAAAACCCCTTCTAGATTCTTCTAAACCCTTCCTAATTAACCTAATCCATCCCCTAATTATTGTCACATTCCTAAGCAACTGTAAGTCACTTCTCAAAGATTCCAAAGTCTTTGAAAAGCATTTAATGCTTTATGTGTTCAACAAACTAACCTCTAAAGTCTTCCAAACCACTAATGGTTCTTACATGACCATTAATGGCTCTTACATAACCATTTATGGTTAATTTAGCTTGCACTCATATGTCTCCTCAAGCATTTATTGCTTTGACCATAGTTATCCCTTTTGCCTTTGCACAAGAATTTATCCATTGGATAAAATCTTTATTCTTTGAATAAAGAATTTATTCATTCAACCTAACCTTGACCTTAACTCCCAAGTTAACTCTCAGGTCATGTCAAACATTTAATGCTTATTCCCTCTCCTCTCAACCCTTCTCATGTTGACACTTGTCATCCTGGGATTGGGTTGAAAGCCCTCACATGGATTGAATATCATTCAATCCTAACCCTTATTGAGATTACTCAATCTCAACCATCCATTGCTCCATTTTTCCTATAAATAGAGCCCATTTCTTCATAATCCAGATCCTAAAAACTTGTATGCACTTAATCTATAGTGAATTTTAGAGAGCATTTAGCATAAATCACTAATATATTGTTATTTTGGCCTAAAATAAATTATTTTAGCATCATAGCATCTAATATTAGCTTTTGTTCACATTTGGATAGCATTTTAGAGTAAACATTTCAATCTTGAACCTCCATAAGCATCCATAGTGTAAAAAGCCACTAAGAGCTACACTAATTTGCAACTTGGAGAGGAGAGGAACAAAGGAGAAGGAGCTAAGAGCATGTTAGAAGGCATTTGGAAATGTCTTGTTATATTTACTTTCATCGTTAAATATTTCTTCATGTTTTTAGTGTCTCTTTTGATATGCCTTCTTAGATTAGTTTTCAGTTGATTAACACTAACAGTTTCTTGTGTTTTTGTGTGTTATACGACCACAGGTTTTAATCTAACACTTGGGTATTTTGTAGAGCATCAATATCTGTACAGAATCAAAACATGCAAGTTGAAGAATCATGTACAAGCAAATTTTGTAAAAGAAAGAAAGTAGGCATTATCTTGAATGATATGGAAAAAAGCTCATCAGCTACCTAGAAGAGAGCAATTGGAGAAAAGCAGAGGAAAGTGTTTAAGGGTGACAAATAGATAGAGAGTATGCAATACAAACAAACAATGTCTAGAGTGTGTGATGTGACATCTCTAATTTATGTCCGGAGGAACTAACTATTTTTGGAGTTCCTGTGAAACCTATTGGGCCACGCTTGGAGGAAATCAATATGTTCATGCAAGGAGCACCTTTTTTCTATTACGAGAATGATGCTTTGCACCGAAGGATATTTGGAAGTCAATATCCAAAAATTTCTATAGTGTGGAACCAGAGTTGGCAGACTCAAAGTAATTTTCAGCTTTCAGAAGATCAAGAGGTTATGTACACAGTCTCCCAATAGAAGGGCAATTTCAAGCTTTACCTCTCCCCCCCATGACTATTCAGGAAGCACTTCCTTAGACAAAGGACTATTGACCTCCATGTGATCAAAGAAGAAAATTGAAGCATAGACTCTAGATGATGTGGTGGTGTCCTTCATGAAGAACTCTGCACTATAATTGAAAATTCACGAGGGAAACTGCAAGATAGTGAAGAGAAATATAATTTTGAAAAGTGGGAAGATTGGATCTTGGTTTGGGTGGGGCCAAGTCAGGTGGCTCCTCTAGAGGTTGACAAGATAGAAATCATATTAGGATTTGAAAAAGATCACACTCGTGGAACTTTGTTTGCGAGTGATTGATTGCGGTGTTTGGGTAATGCATTCCAAATAGATATAGTTGCATACCATTTATCTGTCTTGATTGAAGCCTTTTATCCTACTGGCATTAAATTAAAGTACTTTCTCTTCTATCTGGTATTGGTAGAGAAGAGGTTGCTTTGCATCGACTTGACCTGCCACCTATCGACCTGACCTGCCACCTATTGGCAAGTCAGGTCGATGCACAACAACCTCTTCTCCACCAATACCAGATAGAAGAGAAATAACTTTAAATTAATGCCATCAGGATAAACGTCTTTAATCAAGACAGATAAATGGTATGCAACTATATCTATTTGGAATCCATCACCCAAACACCGCAATCGGTCAGTCACACACAAAGTTCCACGAGTGTGATCTATCTCGTCAACCTCTAGAGGAGACACTTGACTTGGCCCCACACAAACCAAGATCCATTATTCCCACTTTTCAAGATTGTATTTCTCTTCACTATCTTGCAGTTTCCCTCATGAATTTTCAATTATAGTGCATAGTTCTTCACGAAGGACACCACCACATCATCTAGACTCTATGCTTCAATTTTTTTCTTTGATCCCATGGAGGCCAATAATCCTCTATTTGAGGAAGCGCTTCCTAAATAGTCATGGGGGGGAGAGGTAATGCTTTAAATTGCCCTTCTATTGGGAGATTGTGTACATAACCTCTTGGTCTTCTGAAAGCTGAAAATTACTTCGAGTCTGCCAACTCTGGTTCCACACTATAGAAATTTTTGGATATTGACTTCCAAATATCCTTCGGTGCAAAAACATCATTCTCATAATATAAAAAAGGTGCTCCTTGCATGAACACATTGATTTCCTCCAAAGCATGGCCCAATAGGTTTCACAGGAACTCCAAAACCAGTTAGTTCATCTGGACGTAAATTAGAGACGTCACATCACACACTCTAGACATTGTTTGTTTGTATTGCATACTCTGTATCTATTTATTACCCTTAAACACTTTCCTCTACTTTTCTCCAATTTCTCTCTTCTAGGTAGTTGATAAGCTTTTTTCCATGTCATTCAAGATAATGCATGCTTGCTTTCTTTTACGAAATTTGCTTGCACATGACTCTTCAGCTTGTATGTTCTACTTACATACAGATATAAATTTTAATTCACACTTAGATAATAATTAAATAAAATAAGCATTTGTAAAGAAAAGGTTTAGTCTCATTCGATGTTACATATTATCTGATGGAAAGATCCTAGACCTTTCTTGGAGAAATGAAACATCATTAATAATCTTTTTTTGCAAATAACAATGAATCAAATAAATAATAAATGTTTAATGCAATTTTTAAAAATAGAACTCGTTCAATGCTTTCATTCACCGATGGCAAAGCCATTTGACTCACATCATCTCTCACCATCAGAATTCCGATGACAACTAATGAAATGTCTGACAAGGATGCTTTATATCCAGCGTCACTTCCATGTCAGATGGTTGCCAAGGACATATCATAGCATCCGTCATAAATCCACTGATATTTGTGGTCAGGGGTGTAAATATATCCATCGTTGGAGGAGTTCATAACATCGTCGGACAACCAATGCAAATGGCATCGCCAGGAAGCCCGACAAAGAGTTTTCGATGGTAAAGTTGGTCGGAAGTCCAATGTTTGGTCATCGCAAATCCAACAATTAGCCGTCGGAAATTAGGCCCACATGTACTAGTGCTAGATTCAACTCTTTCACTAAATTTTTCACCAAAATATATATGTGGGAACATTTTAGTTCCCAAATATTCCAAGAAATAGTAATCATTTCTTTCACATTTGGAAGTAGATCTACTCTAGGTAATTTGGTTACCATTAGCGATATCTCTAGCCGCATTCATCTACCTCAGATCTTTAGAAGATTTTCTACCCAATTTTGAATATTTCCCCACATTTATTGATTTCTTAGCAATATTTGAAGGATAGTCAAATCAAGAACCAACCACAAAGGGGTAGAAGGTTAGACAACCAACTTATCCCTCACTAGAACACAATCTCTCAAAGGAGTCACTGACATGGGAGAGACCAAGGGGATATCCACCAAAGGAAGAAGCCTCTTGAGAAATTTTGATTCAGATAGGGAATAATCTCTAGAATCTAGTAGGATAGGTTTGAAATCATGAGCCCACAAGAGGGAAGAGAGCTAGATTCTACGAGAAAATCTCGTAGAGAAAGAACCCAAAACTTTAGGAGGAGAGTCCATAACCCCACCAAGGGTCAAATAGCTTGATGTGAACTAAAGAGAGAGAGGAATGTTCACCCTAAAATGTCATAGAAACCATAGACATGTCTCCACCTTTTTATATGAACAACCAGGAGCTTCGGAACTAGAGTCACCACCACCCAAGGAAGAGGGCACTAGGTCTTTACCTTTATCCTTTGATTTATCACCTTTTTTACTATCTTTTTGGCAATAAATACTAAGATACCCCATTGAAGAACAAATTCAAAAAAAGGGGGTTGAATTCTCATACTCAATTAGTAGGAGCCAAGAGCCTAGATCCAACTTCAACTCAATAGAAACTAGAAGAGATGAACCAAGGACCACCCTTACATAGAACTGAGAAAAAACCAACTTGGAACAAACCTTGGTGATAGAATCCAAGAAGATAAAATATCCAAAGTAGTTGGTGATACCGACAATAATATCCTCATCCCAAAACTCCACAAGAAGGGCTAGATGGTGCAAGTAAGTTGAAATGGCCCCAACAAGATGATTTGGTTAAAACCCTAGGTGCCACTTACACAAGAGGAGATTTTCCTTGCCAAAGAACCATACCTTAGAGGAAAAAATCTTGAAAAAGACTTCTTTAAGGGAAAAGGAGAAGTAAGACATACCTTTAGGAATCACAAAGATAGAGATGTTTCCTTTCATCAACAACTTAGCATACATCCACATTCTAATCATAGAATATCTATCATTCTACCAAAAACTTGCCAACCAAGGAGCTCTCCATTTTAGCCAATGATTGGTTCAAGGAGGGGTTTTTTATGTTCAACAAAGTACCCTTTTTAGAATGCTTCATAGAAACCCCATCCATGGGAATATAACTTCCTTCATTGAACAATTCCTTCCAGCTACTTGAGGAAGATTTGTCGTCATTCTCCAACAATCAAGGAGAGGACCCACATATACCCTGATTCATGTTGACCTTCTACAATATGTGAGTCTCCATGGAGGCCCCACTTCGAACACTAGAACTTTTAAGGAATTTAGGGAAAAGAAGAAGATGGTCCTAACCGAACATGTCCTAATTGGGCAAAAATCCCTAAGTGGCATGTCCTCTAATCTGTTCCTGCAACTGTATATCCTCATCCCTAGCTCCATCTCCTGAAAAATATAGACTAGTGCTCACAAATCCTATTTGAAAGAGAATTATTATGTTTATTTATGTAACGATTGTAAAAGATTTATAAATATTTTGCATTATCCTCCTCTCAATATCAATGTAGAAAGTTGTTTTGCTACATTATCTTCCTTTTAAATTATCTATTAACTACTAAGTCACAAGAGGACATGATTGTAGTAGAAATGACTGCATTGAAAAATAGGACATCCAATGGACTATATTTGTCTTTACCAAACTTGTTCCTAATCATTATTTAACTTTTTGTTCCTACATTACATGGTACTATGGATGTTCTTGGTAGTAAATATTTACTATACCTTCACTTGATGGATTTTCTTTATCACTCATCAAGGAGAAAGAAACGTTAGTAGATATGGATAATTTAAATTCTTCAAAATTATGACCATTTATATCTAATAAAACCACAAAAGATAAAAGGATTCAAATAGTAAATGTGAGAAATAAAAAAATAATGAGTTTTAGAATAATAAGCAAGCTAAATTAATACCATCGCATAATACCTCTATGTCCTCTTCCTCTTCTAAAGGAGATTTATTTAAGAAGGAGAGAATGAAGTGTGAATATTTTAAAAAATAGGGACATAATAAGCATCATTGTTTTTTTTTTAAGGAAAAATTAGGTTTTGAGGAGGGACCCATTACCCATAGAATAGGTTCTGAAGTGACCTAAAACCCTCAAATTTTAAAGGGGTCCAAAATCCACTCCTACAACAAAATATTAATCAAAAAACTAACAACCAACCCACAACAATATTAAATAAGCTAAACATGAAATAAATGTCTATAAAAATAGAAGGTCAAAGCCATCAAACCAAACTACTCAAACAAACATGAGAAAAGGGCTTTTTTAGACACCCTTAGCCTTAGCAAGGCTCCCATAACCTCCAAAGTGTTTTTCAAGGATCACTTAACGATTACAATGGGTTTTAAAAAGGTTCCCATAACCTTAATTTCTAGTAACAAAAAAAAATACATAGAAAACTAACTGGATAAAACTGAACCTCCTAAGCATTGAAGAACATGAAGAGTAATAGAGGATTTGGGTAGATTCTCGGAACCTTTCCAAAGGGATGTAAAGTAGCTCCCAATTTTATCCTATACCAAGTTGAAAAATCCTTCATGTCTCTTGTAAAGAACTCTTCCACTTGAATAGAGGAGGATCCCACCTTAATACAAGCAGAAGAGGAAGAATCCACCTTGAAATGAAAGGCCACAATTGAACCTTACACACATCCAAGTAGCCAGAGACAACATCATCTCTTGTAGAATAGCTTCCAACCTCTCCAATAAGGAAAATCTCCACCTCCATAGGGAACACCACCACCCTAATAAGAAGTAAAAGAAGATGAAGAAAGGAGCAAAAAGAGAAAAACCTAGTCTAAGGACATAAGAGTAATCCCCACATCAATAGGAGATGAATCCACCTCCATAAGAGTCACACAAAGAAGGATCAATGGGGAAGAAACAAAACCCCCCAAGAGAAAAAATAAAACTAGAAACTGTCAGGCTCCAAAAAGGCCAAGAAAAACACTAAAACTAGAAACAAACCTTAACCAAAAATATGGATAATAGACATCAATATTGTGCCCTTCAAAATTATCAACAACAACCTACCAAAAAAATAACAAGGGTAAGCAAAGAAGAAACAACCAAAGGAGAACAACCCATAAGGAAAAACCCCAAAACAACAAACAATCACCCCAAACTATTGGAGGGCCAACAAAAGCCAAAATAACAAACTATCCAACCTAAGAATGAACCCTACAACATGACGAAAAGAGACTACCATTGCAATATATGAAAATTCCAAATAGACCACTAACCACAAAAGCCAACCCAAAGCTAGAGAAGGTAACACAAAATGAGGCCAGAGAGGCCAACCAAGAGATGGCCCCAACAAAAAAACCCATGCCTCCAATGCATGGGAATAAAAGAATCCTACATCCTTAAAATAGAGTAATAGAGGAGATCCCTTGTCACAAAAGAAGCAAAAGAAGTAACAAGGGAGAAACAAACCTAGTAAAGGAACTCAACTGAAAAGGGAGCACAAATAGCCAAAAATAAATTTTACAAACTGGGGAACACTGACAACTAAAACACCAATAATACCACTAGATCTTTTCATAGACCCACGACCAACACACTAGAAGATGACGAAGATGACAAAGCCCAAACACAACAAAAACATACCACAGGGTACTAGCAAATAGACCAAACAGATGCCCAAACATGATCATTTGGCTTGGTATCCTCATCCTTTGCTCCATCCACCCAATAAACCCTAGCTCAACTATTGCT
The DNA here is from genome assembly GCF_030272615.1 of Cryptomeria japonica. NCBI lineage: Eukaryota > Viridiplantae > Streptophyta > Pinopsida > Cupressales > Cupressaceae > Cryptomeria > Cryptomeria japonica. The sequence goes on from NC_081413.1 coordinate 43,102,386, forward strand.
ATTTCTCTTGTCTTTGTGCTCCAACTACTTTCAATGATATATATTAAATCTAAATACGAGTTAAAGAACTTCCTTTAGAAGATTAATACCTAACTTTCTTCATAGTTTAGGAAATAACCAACTTGATCAAATTATTTATTACATATTGTGAAATGTTAGAAAAACATGTTTACAAACTTATATCAAAATATATTAGAAAATTACAAAAGAATATACCATGGGAAAAACTTCAAGAAGAAAAAGCCCAACCTCAAAAAGTATTTTAACACTTAATATTTATTCAATGATTAAAAATTATAATACACTTACTATGTCTTTGTGAATACTTCTAAAACACTAATATCCTCTAATGAATGCTTCATTTTTCTAAGTAAGTGACCACATATCTTATGCAATGCTTCATGTATGCACTCAATAAGAGATCTTCATAGAAGTGGCAATCAATCAAAACAAGCAACTATCTATTACTAACCTTAACCACTAAATAAGTGATTTCTTTTATATATTCAAGACGAAATAGTAGAAACAAGTAATAGGAAAAAACCACATGTCTTAAGATCATAAGTGCAGAAAATAAATGACCGAAACATTTAAATTTTACTATTAAATTTAATAAATGTTAATATTTTTCTTATTCATAAGTCACACACTGAATGTTTTAGTGATCACACATCCAACTTTACATGTGGGTTTAATTAAATTATTAATTTGCATAAAATATCTTTTAGAAAAGCAACACAAATTAAAATTTATTTTATAAAATAATTATTTCATGTGCAACACATCCAAAACCCTTTTCCTAAAATTTTATCTTCTTGGAAATGCTGCATAAAGGTAAATTAATGAAGTAGATCATCATAGCCATCCATGGAAACACGAGTTTACTACAAGCTCTTGTGCTCCATTAAAATACCCACAATTACATCCAATGTGACAGCCATCGAAAGAAATCAATTCTCTTATCCTCTAACATTCCACCTATGGAAGAAAAAGAACAAGCCAAAGTAAAGATGCACTAATTCAAAGAACACAAGAATCAAACCTAAGTGATAGTAAAGGCTTTAAGCTACTTCCAAAATAAATAAATAAATTGAATGGAAATTAAAAATAGTAATCCATCCAATCATCCATACATACAAAGATAAAAAAAACATCAATAAAAGTTATGCCAACAATCTATCCAACCCATAAAACAAAATCAAAAGATTGATGTAAAAGATACATATCTGTGAAGAAAATACACATCAAGAAAATCCTACTACATGAATATTATCAACTTTTTAAAATAGATTAAGCATATCAATTCTAGTAATACACAACTCATAGTAAAATGTGGTTCATAATCAAAACCATGTAGTAACAAAGAAAATCACAATGATCTCTACACATACAATAAATTCAGTAACATACTCTCTCATAATAAATCACCATATCTCTCCCTATTAAATCATACCAAACAATGTAAGAATGGATCTATAATGCATAGACATAGAATAAATATCATTTCCAGATTTAATACATGTGAACTAAGACACAACCTTAGATTTAAAAATAAACAATTTGAAATAAAAGAATGTATAAAATTAATCATTTATGTGCACTTGATGGCAATGCATGTATATTAGCATCACAAGCATCACAAAAAAAAATGGTATGAGAGAGCCCCTTCCTCACACCCTAATGATGATGGTCACCTAATAGACTTAGGTATCTAAGGATCACTAAAATGAGCCTTGAAAATTTGAAAATCGCATAAGTGTTGCTATGTCTTTTGTAGTCTTGATTTATTTTATTTTATTTTATTTTTTTTAGGTTCTTTCTTGTGTTGTGTTGATCTAACTTATTATTGTTATTCTATTGAAGTCTAATTTTATTTTTGTTTTATTTTGTAAGCCATTGTCGCGAGAACCTTTCCCCACATTATTTTATAAAAAAATAAGTTTAGAACACATTTACTCTTATAAAGATACTATCTATTTATAGATATTGCAAGTATAATACATCCTAATTGCTAATGAGGAATATAATTATGGCACACATTGGAAGATGGTAATGAACTAGCTCTAGTAGCTATCAATAAGGTATCTCATGGGAATAAGTTGATGAAATACATAAGTAGCCAATAAATTGTATTTTTTTATTATAGAAGTTAATTTCTTGCTACTTCTTGTCATTATGCTATCAATATTGATTGATACAATTATGATTTTGTAATATTATAGCTAATATAAATATATTTTTATTTTGTTAGTGAAGCTAGATACTAGCATACCTATATTTAGAGGAATATAGGTAAAGTATGCTGAAAGATATTAGTATCAAATTATTATTACATTTTTACTTTAGATTTCTTCTTATCCTTATCTTTGAGAAAAAAGGTGGACTTTATATAAGGACACTTTCAATCCACTATAATTAATAATATTTTATTAATATAATTACGAAGTTAATTGATTGCAAGATGGATATAGACAAACTTGATTGATTAGTTAAAATCAAAGTGAGTTGTAGTTGAGAGGTGGAAGTGAAGATATAATTAGAATTAAATAATTGAAAAATATTTAATTGATTACATGAGAGAAGAAAATAAATTAAATTAAATTAAAAAATTATACTAAAACTTTTTTACTTTTCATGCATTTAAGTGTCACAGACACATCAAATTATATATTTCAAATTTTTATTGATGGTTGTTTTTTGCATTCATATGTGAGTATAATATGTCATTAATGTAATTATGATATTGTAATTAATACTAAATTATCGTTAAGATAAGATTATATTATTATATTTATATTTTTATATTTTCTTTAAAACCTTTGCAAAAATGAAATAACTTTTAGTACCTAATTATTATTATTATATTTTTATTTTATATTACTTCTCATCCTTATCTTTGAGAAAAAGTTGATTTTTTGTAGGGACACTTTAAATCCCATATAATTAATAATATTAGATTGACATAATTATAAAGTTAACTAATTGCATGATACAGATAGAATTGATTGATTAATTAAACTCAAAGTGAGTGGCAATTTGGAAGTGGAAGTGAATATGTAACTAGCATTAATTATTTTCAAAAATTTAATTGAGTGTATGAGAGGAGAAAATAAATTAAACTTAAAAAGTAATAATATTTTTTTTTGTTTTGTTTTATATGCATTTAAGTTTTACAAAGATGTCAAATTAAATGCTTGTATTTTTTATTGGTAGATAGTTTTGCATCTATATGGAAATGTAACATAGATTAATCTACAACTTAACAGCTTATGCTCAATACATTCATTGAAGAAATGCCTCATTTTCAGCTTTTAAAATGATCTTTAAACTGTCATCCATTAACCTTTGTTTTCTAGCTTCACAAACTCATTCCAAGCACTGAGTTGAGGTTATACCCTACCAAGATAAAATCATGGAGGTCTTGCGCAATATTGATAGAGACCTTTTATTTTCACAGCACTTGAAGCAAAATGTGCCACATGTTGGTACCATGGGACTTTAAAGGGAAGGGAAAAGGAAGGATCCAAAAAGTTCTACTATTGTGCCACATATCTAAAGCATTGGATTTTTGTAAAAGGGAAGGAAAATGTTCTCATGAATGCAAGAAAAATATGCCCCTCGTCAACAATCTAGAAGCCATGGGAAATTTGACGACACACTATTGGTTGTTCCACAAGCGAAAGGGCCAAAATATGTGTTGCATAAAAACATCAAGGAATTGAAAAGGGAAAAGCGTATGCCAAGGTAGTTGCAATAGAAGTAATGGATGATCCAAGTGGCATCTATTTCACAAGCATAAAATGAAAATAATGATGTGGAAGTCAACGGCCCAAGGTGGTTGCAATGATCTCCATGATGGCAATGAACATACAACAAATATGCAGAGATTATTCTAGTTATCGTGCCCGTGATACATTCAAGGAGTTTGTTCTATATAAGCCTATGGGTGCATTGTGTGGACCATTCATTGTTCACTTTTTTCAAGGAACACATGGAAATCAATTGCAATTACCTTATACCTTATCATTGTATGATCATAAACACAACAAATTGTACCGAGTTTGTCTCTCTACATGTTTTATCTTTGTTTAATAAAGACAACAAATTGTACCGAGTTTGTCTCTCTATATGTTTTATCTTTGTTTAATATTTTGATTCATTTCTCTATCATTTCAAGATGGGTATAGCTAGTGATAACAAAAAGTCTTTGATTTTATAATTTTTACCCTTAAGTTTGTAGAGTATGGAAGTTTGTAGAGTATGGATCATGTCAAGCACTCTTCTATTTCCAATGAAACTTTTAGTGGCTAATATTTTTCAATTGAATATTTTTAAAAATTTGTGAATCAAAATTTGGCTAATAAGTTCAACTTTAGAGGGGACTCGAATAGGCACTTTCTTACAAATTTTTATTTTAGTGTCATTTAAATTACCAGAGAATTTATTTTATTAATTTTTTTAACTCAAAGATTTGCCACAATATTCAATACATGATTGGATCAAATTCACTAACATTTAATAATTTATTGTAAAAAATAAATTAATTTGCTAATAGTATATCATAATTATTAGTTACTTTAGGGTTATATCAACAATCTTTAGTTGCCACCATTGATTTAAAATATAATCTAGTAACCTTCATTGTATTCCACGAGGTACATTGTACCTACAAGTTGTAATCCTCGTGGGAGTTGAAATTTCTTTTGAATTGTTCACCTCAATGAAAATCAATGGTCTAAAACCAATTTTTGGCCCCATGAGTGTTACAAATTGTTGGTACATTTTATCTCACAAAATACAAAGAGGGCTATTAGGTTATTTTAAATTAATGGTAGAAACTAAATAAAGTAGAGTCTACCCCTTAAAGTCATCAATTATTTCCACCTTCAGGCCACTACGTTTCTATAAAAAACTATTTTTGAAAATGAAAGAATTTGGAATAGTAATTAATGCATACTCTTATTAGTTTCTAATATTTGCCAATATTTTCTAAAAAAAATAGATATAAATTTTTTTTCTAGTAAAATTAATATTTTTCATTGAAAAAAGGAAAGATTAGCCAATAAAAATTATTATTTTCTTTAAAAAAATTAAATATCTGCCAAGATTTTATACAATTTTTTCAGAGGGGTTTCTTAAAGTTTTCACTGTCTATTTATTGCAATGATTTATGGCTAGGAATTAGATTATACTATTTTGTGGAAAATATTCATAAATGGTTAGCTATTAAGGAGAAATAATAGAAACATCCAAATTTCATTGAGCCTTAGTGCGTGCTTCTCAACAAAAGATTTGAATGCTATGCTTTGTGTTTGTTTGACCTTATGCATCTCATTTTGTCTCCAATAATAAAGAGTCTGTGACATTTTGTGCTATGGTTCTATAATTGTTTGTTTACTATTATTTTGAAGAAGGATTTTTAAAATGCTGTAAAAGCTTTGCATTGGCTTTGCTTTCCACCCCCTTCTAAAATTCAAAAAGTCATTCTAAAATCATGGAGATTGTTTCACATACCACATCAAGTCCTATATCTATGAAACTTTTAGATTGCCCACTTTAAGGCAAAGGCCTTGGAGGTCAACATTTAATATGCCTTTGGTGTGATAATTATTTGTACACTTACTCATAATCATCCATAAGACATAGAATATAATAATATTAAATGTCCAATACTAGAAATTGTAATATCTTTGATGTTTCTATTAAAATAATCTATTTCACATAGTATAAACTTTAAATATTAAAAAAAATTAATATAATACAAAATAATTTGTGAATTAAATATATATTATATAATTATCTATTTAAAATAATTTTTATAATAATAAAAAATTAACTGTATAAATTTATATATTATTAAAGTGATTCATAGTATTTAAAAAAGTTAAATCAAAATGATGTTAATGTGTGAATAACCAAATATGAATAAAGATAAGGATAAGAATGTTGGGACCCTCTTGTTAACATTTCAATCGTTTTTGATGTATGAGGTAAATCAGACGATCAGGATCATCTCCTCTTTTTGATTTAACAGACAATTTTAAGGGATAATATAAACACTTATCAAAATATTTTATAGAATTATTATTAGAGGAGCATGCCTCTCCTTAGATCTCGCAGTCCTGGTTTCCCTGCTCCATCATCTTTTTAGTTCTGGGGGGCTTCGTTGTTTCCTGTTATTGTGAGTTAAGAGACTGTTTGTGAATCTCTTTTCAGGCGCTCTGTTCAGCAGTTTGTACTTTCCCATCTTTTCAGGACCGATGTATTCCATAATTTTAAATGGAAATTCTGCCTCTTTTGTTAGTGTTTTTTTATGCCTCTTCTATCAGTTCTGTTTTTTGTTAAGCGGAGTTGTTTGTATTGTACTAGGGGGGACGGGATTTTATCTTATTACTTGTTTCTATTCCTTTCGCCCTCGTTTGGCGTAATTATTTGTTTGGTTGAATAGATGTTCTTGTTTTCTTTTCTCGTGTTGTGGCAAGAAATCTAACCTTTCCTTTGCGCAGTTTAAACATATGTATCCTAGTATTCTAAAATTAGAAACAATCAAGGCCTGCTAGCATTCTGGGGGCTTTATCAGAGCGATAAGTTTCATCCAGATTCGAGCCACAGCCTTGCTCTTCAATAATGACTTCCTTCCCAGTAAGAAACAGACCATGTTTATTAAAATAAGCATTTAATACAGGTGTTCTTTGTGATAAGCAGCGTATGAAGCAATTTAAGAAAATTGCAAATTGTAAAATAGTGTTACTAGAAAAGAATTTTGAAGCTGTGAGGAATGGTATGACCCCCATAATACAAATTTTAATATACTCTTCTCTTAAACTGATACTTCGTACAGCGGTTCACATAACATCGTTGTATCCTCCTCCTCATCCATGGTGAGAAAGGAAATAACTTTATAAGTGGTCCTAAATCTCAATTATGAATCTTTACTATTTCTGGTATTATGAGAATCTGGCTTATGCCGAAGAATGCCAACATAGAAATTGGGTACAGTAACCTTACTTTGAGCATTTTCACGACATTGTTGAATCCGTACACTTTCTGCACAATCAAATACCTCTGCATATCATCGGAAGGAAAATGAGGAGGCAGCAAACATTCATCTGAGCATTTTTTGCGTTGTGATCGACAAGCTGCGCAAGTTTTTGGGGCCATCCTTCCTTTAGCCATGCCCGCCGATCGTCTCACTTGTATTCATACAAAATGTATGGACCTAATTGTAAGACTGGAAGTATGTCCTAATTGTAGAGTGTTTTTTTCACGTTTTTCTTTCAGACCTCCACTGTTTTGTTTGAATGGAAGGACTGACCCAACAAAACTGAAGAGCCAGAAATTATTGTCGTAGAAAAATCCAAATGAAAAAGTGAACGGCAGTCGTCATAAGTAAAATCTATTAGAAAAATTGCATATTATTGACATTCGATCCCATAAAACCCTTCGGATATTATTATTATTAAAAATAGAGATTCATCATTGTAAGCCTATTGGATAAAGTCTTTGACATCACGATCTCTCAGGACTCTCTCTGTGGTAGTCCTATCACTCAGATTTTGATATCCAAACCTTAAACATGTGAACCTTAATTGGACAGGATTATTACTTTATTAATTGTACAATTTTGTTTCTATCAAAACTGTTCTTATTCTCTTTATGATACATAAGTTTACCGTGATAAACAACTATGATATAATTCACTATAAAAATAATAGATGAATGATTATTGATATTATTTGGGAATGTAGAAGCCGCTTTCCAATAGTAATCTACTAAACATTGAATTAGATTTCAAGTCAATTTTAGGGTCCTACAAATGATTCCGGAATTAAATTGAATATTTCTTTAGATTTTATCAATCAATATTTTCATTCACCAACATAATTTTAGTATTAGATATGATCAAAACAATACTATTTAAAATGCCCTTGATTTTCCTCAAATGGATGGTGGAAATTTAAAAATGAAAACTCTAATGAATAAATGTATTACAAGGGTAAGCTTCATGTAATATTGTTAGTTCCTCTATAGATAGCAATGGTTTTAAATTTTATATTAATTTGTTTGAATACTATTTTTCAAATGAAAAAGTTAATTAATATTTTCAAAAATTGATTTAGAGATTTTTTTTTAACATAATTTGTTTGAGATATGTTTTTGATAAATTAAGCAATAAAACAAGGGTGTTAACCCTATTATAAAGCCCCCAAGGACCATAAAAGGCCACTTCTAGACAAGCCAATTGGTTGTCAGCAACACACAAGCAAAATAGGCCACCGACAACACACAAGTCAAAGATTAGTAGAGTAGCGAAGCAAGGTGTAGACCTAAGCCTCAGTGGCTGAAGAATAAGGCCAAGAAAACCATTTATAGACAAGCCAAATGGTGCATTTACAACACTGAGACCATAATAGGTCATTGACAACATAGATGTCAAAAGGCCATTTACAACACAAAGGAAGAGCTAACAATCTACTCCAATTGTGTGCTAAAATGACACCCAAACCCAAGCCAAGCACAACAATAGTGGGCTAAACTAAGCTAGGGGTAACTCCCTCTTCTCCAAAAGGCTTCCAAAACCCCTAGGATTATCTCAAGCTTTATAGAAAGAAATGGTAGGGAATATAGTAATAAATCAATCTTTTCCTTATAAGGAGCATTCACAAGAACAAATGGGATGACCCCATATTGGGGTACAAAGATCACAACCACCAGAATTGCCTCCCCCAACTAGCACGAAGACAAACCCTGACAAACTCTCTAGTTGAAATCACTTTCGTAGGATCAATCATAGTGGAAAATGTTAGAATGTTCTCATTGATATCACTGATTTTTTTTATGATCTGGCAACATGAGTCCAGTATGAGTCCGACAAGCTTCAATATACACTTAAGTCCAACATATATCTTTTTGATCCACATTGATTTGCACTATCAGATATTCTCATAATATTTTGGAAGAAGATTTTATATTTGGTCTAACATCTATATCCGATATTTTAGATGACAATGTTTTGTTGCGGCACTATCATGGGTTCAATAATAGTATACCCTATTTACCGACATAGTGCATTGTGAAGGTTTTGATCTGATATTCTTCGAAATCATCGGTTGTATGTTAGTTTCAATGTTTTCACCTATTTCATGGATCATGGAGAACTTTGTTTTTATTTTGGCCAACTTCTCTAAAATGGTAAGAACATTTGAGTAGTAGCATGTAAAGGTTTTTTGGGCTAACCCTTCCTCTATTTGAGTTAACTTGAAAAAGACTTTGTGTGGTATATATACAGTTGCCTTGCAAAAAATAGGAATTATAATGTTTTTTATCATATCACGCAATTTATAGTGAATGTGAAATTGATTATGCACTTCAATAGAACTATATCACCTACATATGATAGATGCAATCTTAACAGTTCAAATTTTGTAATATCGCCTATAGGCCATCGTCCAATAGTGAGCCATTATATTTTGGGCAATTAGCTCTTTGGTATTGAACCACCCCTATATTCTATAACTAGTTATATAATATTGACAGCTCATCCTCTCTTTGGTTTTCCCATCTTGGGTTTTCCACGTATAAATTTCGGTGTTATGTGGTGTACTATGTCTTTGCTTATTGTTCGTTTAAATTTTGCACATTAAGCTATGTTATGTGGATGGTTGTTTAAAAGTTTTAATAGATTCAAGGAAATAATGATTCACCCCTTTGCTCCTAGTATTCTTGACGTTCAACAATTGGTATCAGAGAAAGGTTCCTTAGAAGAGTCTAATAGATCAAAGTAGATTTGGAGAGTTAAACATATGGCACCTAAATCTACTTTAGATTAGGAGAGATTCTTCGATGCAAATGGAGAACTAATAAATGCTCTTGAAGACATTGAAAATGTTGAAAATAAACATAGAGATTAGAAGGAAAATGTTAAATTGGCAAATGAAAGCATCAAAAAATTAAGAGAGAAAATAAAATAAAAATTAGTGAAAGACATAAGGAAGTTAGCGAAGAGATCAAGAAAGTGTAAAGTCATAAATTTTACACCCTTGATTAGGGTTGTCAAATTTCACATTTAGGTTAGCACCCACCTTAGTGTGTTGCATTGCATTTTGCATTTTCAAGGTTCCTTTAAGCATTTAATTATTAATTTGAGTAAATCTAAGATCCTTTCTCACCCATTTTCATATTATAAAATTGGGCCCTTAACCCTAAGTGTGCCCCTTTTAATTTTATTTTAATTAATCCTGATAAAGTCTTAGTTTTGAACTTCAAAGCAAATTTTTACATATCTCAAAACCTTGGATTGTCACATTGAGCTAGATTTGACTTTGTAATCACGATACCCTACTTCCCTAGAAATTTGGAAAAAAGTCGACTAGACCAGAATGGTACCATCCTGGTCCCAACTTTTTCTCCCTAAATTTTGAGAGCTTAATTTGATGGTATTATAATGTTTACATCCCGCTTTGTATGAAATTTCATCAATTCTAAGTCATTCTATGATCAAAATTAAAGTTGGGGTTTCATATATATAACCTTTTCCTTCCTCATTTGAAAGATCCATTCTTTAGAAATTGAAGGAGACCTCTTATGAAGTGAAAGTGCAAGTTTTATGTGGAGTCAGCAGTCATCAAAATAATCATTCATCAAGTCTTCGTCATCCTTTTTTATGAATAATTGAAGCTTAGTAGATATTGAAGAATAATAATGAGGTCACTAACTATTGATTGTATTGTACCTATCCCTTAGGGTTTGGTATGGTTTCATGTTATTTTCATATCTCTATATGTGAGTTTTCATATCTACATATCACTCATTTTCAAATTTACATTATTTATTTAGCTCTAAATTGAATTTATGGTTTGGAGTATTTACATTTGTTCTGTGTTTAAATTATGTCTTTATAGCTCTAGAAAAATTATGGTTCTTGGTTTTATATTTTGTTGTTTGGATGAAAAAGGGTGCTTCTATTTTGCTTATTTAAGAATTTTTTTTTTTTTTTTAATCTTTGGTTACTTTTGGGTTGAATTTATGGTTTTATGTTTGTTAAATCATAGTTTTGGGTAGAAACCACCCTCTTATCAAATGGGTATGTGACTTTTTCGGGGTTTATTGTCATTCTAGAGTCTGCAGGTGGGCTTGAAGTTGTCCCTATGTCGTGATTGTGACTCTGTGGTAAATACGTTACAATAGAAGGCGAATCTGCTAAAATAAGTTGTGTATGTTGGCAAGATACACTGTAACGGTTGAGTTAAGTACACGAGGAATGTTTTGGGATTGTCATTGATGGAAACTTAGATCAAATATCATATCCACTATATGCAAAGTTGATCTACCAAAAATTTTGATATTCATTTTGCTTAAGTCTAGAAGGTGGAATATACTATGCGGCATACTATGGGTACATAGAGCAGAAATCAATTTTTGTTGTATAGTTTTGGTTGTAGTGGAAGGTTTAGGTGATTGTATGTTTGAGACAACTTATTTCACAATCCTAGTCTCTAGTATTGATTCCCATGCAAGATAGAAGATCCAATATCCAGAACTTCAGGAAGAATAGGGTTATTTTGGTGTAGCATGTTATGCAGGATCTTTGGGATGATTTTGATAGTTCTTTTTGAGTTCAAGGTGATTGAGACGACATGTGTGAATCATGTTATCAATTTTTTTTGTTCTGCATATGGATTTATAATCGGATTGAGTTGACTTGTTACACGTTTCATGTTGTGTGTTATGCACTGTTCAAGTCGAGATGGATTTAATTTAAAATGATGGTGTGGATATATAAGGATGATTCATTTGAGAATTTTAGATAAAGATGTGAGTGTGTGAAGGTTGTGTGAGTGTTGGTGTGTATTTTTACCTATGTTATCTTTGATTTAGTGCTCTGGTATATGACAGAGTAGAGCAACAACAAAGTAGTGAGACAAAACAATAAAGTTAGTCACTTTGTGCTTAACCAGAACTACATTTTGGCATTTGTAGATGCAAGTCATTAATTCATTCAATTAGTCATCACAAGTAATGATTTGTTGGACAGTGAGTCCTCCGTGGTTGTAGCCCTCTTTTGTAATCGAATAGTGAGCCCTAGGCAGTGTTCTTGAATGCATGTGCATTCCCCTCTTGTAATATTATTATACTCTTGATCACAGTATTATAATATTGTGGGTCTCAATCACACCATGATTTTTCCCTTTCCGGGTTTCTACATTAAAGTTTTGGTGTTATGGTTTTGTCCTTGTTTGCATTTAGTTTATGCACTTTACTTTTATTCATTTGCATCTAATGGTTTAAGAATCAATTAAAGAAAGTTGTTAATTGCAGAAAAATGATTCATCCCCCCTCTTAGAGTTCATTTATTCCAACAATTGGTATCAAATCCTAGTTCCTTTGAGAAAGCCTAACATCTTGAGGAAAATCCCAGAGAGTGAATCAATGGACTTCCGTTTATAGACAACTTATTGTGGCACATGAAGATCTAGATGCAACAAGAAAAGAAGCAAATAGCCTAAGAAGAAATCTGAGTGATGTTGAGAATTTCATTGAGGCATTGAAATAATAAGTGAACACATCTAGAGAGAAGAGAAAGATGATGGACAAACTCAAGGAGAAATAAGAGAAAAGTATTGATGATCAAGTTCTGAAAGAGAAGACAGATAAATTTGAAAAACTTGCTAGAGATAATGCAGTCCGGAAGAATAAAATGCAATCCATTGTGATCAAGTTGACAAAGGAGATTGAATACATGAAGAATAATGAATAAAGTCTGACTCATTCATTGAAGGATAGATCTGATGAATGTTGCAGACTTAATCATGAAAATGTCTTGCTAAAGCTTGGATTGATACAATCCAAGAATAATGAGAAAGCGCTTGAATGACAAATTATAATTCTGAGAGATAAACTTACCACTACTAATGTGTACAAATAAAAATTCAATGCTAGCTCATCCAAGCTGCATGAGATGCTAGAAAGTCAAAAGAACAAAGGTAATAAGTTTGGTCATATGGCAAGCCAATGCAGAAATAGGGCTAATTAGAATAATTCATCATTCTTTGAACAATGTTTCAATTGCAATAAATATGCTCACAAGTCAGTTGAAAGCAAAAGTATGGAAGATAGGAGAAATGTAAGATGCTATGCTTGTAAGAGATTTGGACATATTGCTAACCAATGCAAATCTAGAGGAAATCAAGTCAATTTCAAGGCTAATCAGAGAAACAACATTGTTTGTTATGCTTGCAACAAATCCAATCATATTGCAAAATTTTGTATAAAAGAATTTGAGCAAGAATGCTCTGGCAGACAAGAACAAATCAAATAATAAGATAAAAGTGAAGGTTGAACAAATCAAAGAGAGGCATAAGAATATGTGGGTAAATAAGGATGATTCAAATGTAGTAGATGAGTCCACACCTTATTCTGGTGTTGGATCTTCATTCGGTAACTAGGGCATTTTGCCTTAGGGGGAATCTTTTCATGTAGATCCTTAAAACCCCCTTTCTGTGATCTATAACTGATGTGAAAGGTGGCAGATGACTGTAGATGGTTGTGCAGATGATCCTAAGAGATATCTAGAAAATTTCATGCTGATTTGATGCTACAGTACAATATTCTTGAGATATAGAGACTCCGAGAGAACTCTAGGGTTGAGCATTTATTGCACCTTAAAGTTAGGTATTTGAAGGATAAAAAGGCATTATAAATTTCATTTTTCAAATTGTGATTTAAGCGAAAGAGTAGAAGAGTGTGGCGAAGAAGATTATGTAGCTAAACCAAAGCTTGTGAAGATTTGACGAAGATTTCTTGCATTTAGTTGAAGTCAAAAAGGTATTTTTTGAGTTCAAATCTATTTGTTCATAACCTAGAATTTGATAATTGCATCATTAGATTGTGGTGTAGAGACTCCATTAGTTTTTGACATAACTGATAGGGCAAGACCAAAATTCAAGAAACATCCATACAAATCTATGGAAGATGGTCTGAATGGAGCATTTTCATCTATTCCGTATGGGATTTTATAGGCTGAAGATACTAGGGAATACACCAAATGCAATATCAAAGAGATTGGGAATGATAAAATGCTATCTTTGTATACCAAGCACATGGTAGATGGTATGGGCAACCTTAAACCCGACTTCAAATCTCTACAGGATAAGGATTTCATTCAGCTCGTGAACTTTCCTATTTTCGTTGAGCTCGAATGGGTTAGGTATAATTTGAGCAGGGTCCGTGATGAATTTATATGGCTTCATAAACCATACAAGATCACAAAGAATGAAATATAAGTGGTGACATGTTTGAATACAACCGGTGAAGTTCCTTGTCTGAGAAATGTGAAGAACACGACAGTGACAGAGATAACTGCTTCCCAGCATGATAGAAAATCAATGACAACAAGTGATATTATTGAATATAATGTCAGATTTGCCTCCATGGTGATAGGGTACAAGGTATATCAATCTAGCTGAGCTAACCTAGTCTCTGGTATGACAATTTATGTAGCCTATCAAATTCTTAAGGAGAACAAGTTGTATGAACCGTGTGGAGTACTTCTGAGTGAACTAATGAGAAATTTCAGGAAGATTAAGCATGATAAGAAGAATGTATTTAAGTTTGGTACTCTGATTATCTGTTTATCCTTCTATTTCATGAAGGGGATCCCTAGTATAGGCAAGATTCAATGGACATATGATAAACCAGTGGCGGTGTAAATCAAGGAAGCCTTACAAGGATTAGGAGTTGCTCAAGCACAAAAAGATATCCTATAGGGTTACTTCAAATCCTTCCAAGGCATGATGCAGAGCAAGGAAAGGATCCTAAAGGAGATTGTAGAGAAATATAAGTTCACCATATCCTTCATGGTGGAAATTGGCCAATGTCTAATGGAAGTTGTTGAACGGAGAACAATTTGGATCAATCCCATGGGGTATGAAGTTGACACAAATACTCTTGATATGTATGATCAACATCTTTTTAGAAATATAGTGGATGAAAAGGAAGAGAGATTTAAGACATACAGAGAAAATTTTAAGTCTGCACTCCCGATTCACTAAGCACATAATGCAGAAGAGACTGAGGAAATAAGTAGGCCAACTTGCTGAGGATATGGGCATAACAAAGGAAGCAGTCCATAGGGCCCAAGAGCAGAACATCTTGAAAGAGGAGGACATGGTAAAACCTAAGAAGACTAAACCGGTCTCTACTCCTCCTAAGCCAAGGCAAACCAAGTCAGCGCCTTCTTTCGATGCACAAAAGCCTACCCCTCCACCAAAGCCTCAAACCAAATCATCTGGTGGAGTAGAGTGTTGGCACATGTGCAGAGTTGGATGACATGATGATATTCTATGTTGTCATTGACGTCAATATGCTGAAGTATGAACTGGTATATTGAATAAAGCAAACTGGCAAGAGAACCGATATGATGGTACGAACCGGTACGACGATGTGAACTGATATATGCGAAAAGGTGAACTGATATGTTGGAATATGAACCGGTATATGCAAAGTTTGTATCAAGGTTTCATTTGATATGACTACCGGTTGGTAGTCTCAGCTTCAGGGTTTTCGGTTGATGCATTTCAAGTTTGTGTAATTTGACCAATGATATTCTGTGATGAGTTAGCATTGAAATGAAGATGAGATCACGTTGCCACATCAACCTTATGCACATGAATAATTTCCTTGAGGATCTTGCATGAAGAAGATTGATTCTATCCACCTCGGGAATGTGCAAAATCTTAGCAAATGGTGGAGAGTGTGTGATGGGTTATCAACTTTCAGAAGCGGTAAAGAACGAACGATGGAGAATGTCTTGAGATTTGTTCAAGATTGTTTTATCCTATGTAATGTGATTGAATGGTCAGGATTGGACCGACTATATTGATAACCTAGATGCTTACGGTTTTAGGTTTTGGCTACCGACCTAATTGTTGTCTATAAGGTCGATGATGATTTGCATTGTGAAGTTGCTGGCAAATGATTGTATGTGAGGTGATTCTTGCTAGACCAGAGAAGTAAGTAGATACCTGCAGAGTGTAATTGCAGATGTAAAGAAACTAAAGTGGATTTGCCTTGGCATTAAGTGCTGTTATCATATCAGTGTATTACCTATTGACTTCTAACCATTTCAGTAGTTGGAAAATCCCTTTACCAGGTAGGTTTAACAGGATTTTCATAAATCCTTTAACAAGGTGACTCAAAATCATTGAATTCTTCAAATCCTCTTGCTAGGTAACCTTTAACAGGGTTCTAGCCTTTAACCGGGTGATCCCTAGCAAGATTGGTTCCCAGCAGAACCTGTTGTAAAGTCCTTAACCAGACTAGGCTCCTAACAGACTGGACTTCAAAAAAGTTTAAGAAAAACTTGTGGATATTCATCCCCACCATGGTTTTTCCCAGTTAAGTTTCCACGTGAAAAATGAATGTGTCATGTGTGATGCTTTTTCATGTGATGTCTTAGTGTTTTCTGTCAAGTGGTAATGTATGGTGATCCAGTGGTCATTATATTTTTTATAAGTGGAAATGAGATATTAGGATTTGTGAAGATCTAAATGTTACCGGTTTATGTCTTTCACAGCATCACTATGTTTTACTGGTAGTGCCCTGATTTAGATCGGTGATGTTGTTTACCAATTAGTGCAGTCTTTGAAGTTTAAGTTGTTAAAGAAGTTTTTGTCTATACTAATTCGCCCCCCTCTCAGTATCTATTGAGCATTTACTGTTCATCATTATTCATCAATTGGTATCAAAGAGTCCTCCAAGTCCTCTGTGCTATAAGCTTAACCGCTTGAGGAAAAGATCCTATTCTAATGATGAAGAGTGAAGGTCCTAAGTTCAATAGAGATAACTTTAAGATATGGAAGGAAAAAATGAAGATATACATTAAAAGCATGGGTTCTCAACATTGGAAATATGTTGAGAATACTTATGTTGTCCCTACCAGTACTCTCACCGATGATCAAGGAAGAGAAATTTAGGAGAATGGGAAAGTCATGGAATCTCTTATTAGTAGTCTATCTGATGTTGAGTTTATAAATGTTCAGGATAAAGACAATCCCAAAGATGTATGGGATACTCTGGAGTCTATCTATAGCGGTGATGAGCATGTGAAGCAAGCTAAGGAAGAAATCCTTAGAGGAAAGTTTGAAGACATGCGGATGGTTGAAGGAGAGACCATTCAACAATATGGGATAAGGATTAAAAATATTGTTGGAGACATCAAGAGTGCAGGAGGTACAATGGATGATTCCACCATTGTTAGCAAAGTTTTGAGAACCTTATTACCAGTCTATGAAATAAGGGTTGCTGCTATTCAAGAGTTGAGATCTATTGACAAGACAAAGGTGTCCCTAGATTCCATCATTGCTAAGTTGACCACATATGAGATAAACAATTATGATGGCAGTGTTCAGAAGACTGATTCAGCCTTTAGAGCATCTATCACACTATCTAGAAAGGCAAAAGAAGCTAGTACCAACTATGAACCTAGAAAAAGAAGAGATATAGATGATGAGGAGATCCTAATGGAGTTTGAAGCTCTTCTAGTGAAGAGACTTCCTAAGGGAACTGGAAAATACAAAGGTAAGCTCCCTTTGAAATTCTTTTCTTGCAATAGGATAGGACACATTGTTGTCAATTGTCCTAATAGTGATAATAAGGACAAACCAGAGAAGTTTAAAAAGTTCAAAGGAGGAAATAGGAGAAACTGTCTTGATGTAGTTGATGAAGGTGTCACTGATGATGAATTAGAAGATGAAGAAAGCAAAGACATAGTATTTGTAGTAGTTAAAGAAGATGTGTCAGACAAGAAGGCTCTTGTCTCCCACTTTGATAATTCTAATGAGTGGATTATTGATAGTGGTTGTTCTCACCACATGACTGGTGACCGGAGAAAGTTTCTGTCTCTAGAAGAGTATGATGGAGGTGTAGTCCAATTTGGTAATGATGCACCATGTATGGTAAAAGGAAAAAGTTCCATCTCTCTAAATGGAAAAAGAAGTGTTGATAATGTGTGGTGGGTAGAAGGTCTCAGGCATAACATTTTGAGTCTTGCTCAGCTGAATGATAAAGGGCTCACTCTGGAATTCAAAGATGGAGTATGCAAAAAAAAAGGAAAGAGTGGTGAACTGATGGCCATGGATATGCAGACCAAAGGTAACTTATTTCAGTTGAATACAAATATCAGTCAATGTCTAATGGCTAAGTTTGATGACAGTTGGATATTGTATAGGAGAATCTGCCATGTAATTTTTGATAATATTGTGAAGGCCAGTAAGATCAAGGTAGTTAGAGGATTTCCTGTGCTGAACAAACCGGAGAATCCTTTGTACAGAGAATGTCAACTGAGGAAAATGTCTTCCTCAAGCTTCAAAGGTAAATCTTTCACAACAGATAATTTATTTGATCTTGTGCATACTAATTTGTGTGGTCCTATGAAAACTAGGAGTTTTCAAGGAGATGGGTACTTTATGATTCTTATTGATGATTGCTCAAGAATGATGTGGGTCACATTCTTGAAAGACAATTCTGAAGCTATTGGAAAGTTCAAAGCCTTCAGAGCACTAGTTGAAAAGGAAAGTGGTAAGAGGATCAAATTCCTTAGAACCGACCAAGGAGGTGAGTTCAACTTTGGAGAATTCAATAAGTACTGTGAAGAGAATGGCATCAAGAGGCAACTATCTGCCCCTTGGACTCCATAGCAGAATGGCCTAGATTAAAGGAACAACTGGATTGTAGTTGAAGCAACCAGAATGATGTTGATTAAAGAGAAGGTTGCTCACACTTTTTGGAGAGAAACAGTGAGCACTGCAGTCTACACTATGAACCAGGTACTCATGAAGAAAGGTAAGGATAAAACTCCTTATGAGTTTTGGACGGGTAAAACTCCAGTAGTTAGCTACTTTAGTGTGTTTGGTAGAAAGTGTTATATCAAGACAAATGAATACCATAGCAAGTTTGATGCAAAATGTGATGAGGGAATATTCCTAGGGTATTCCAGCAAGAGCAGAGCTCTCAAGTGTTTTAACAATAGGACTTAGAGAATTTTTTAAAGTATCAATGTTAGAGTTGATGAAACCTCTGAGAAACCTGAGGAAACTGGTAGTGAGCGAGCGGTAGATGAACTGGTTGTAATCTTCTGGGAAACGGTTGCAAAACAACCAAGTATAAGTAACAATTATACTACACCAGTAGATGCTGATGTAGATGAAGATGAAGATGAGGATGAAGAGGAAAACCAAGAGGAATCAGCCAAGACCATTCCTAGGTATGTAAAGCTACATCATGATCCAAAGCAAATCATAGGAGATAAGGATGCAGGAATTCTCACAAGAAGAAACGTTAGAGAGAATTCTTGCATGATTTCTGAATTTGAGCCTAAAACATTTAAAGAAGAACACAAAGATGAAGACTGGATTAAGGCTATATAAAAATGCTATTGGCACCAAATGGGATTTTAGAAACAAGATGAATGAAGATGGGATAGTGGTAAGAAACAAAGCAAGATTGGTATGTAAGGGATATGCTCAAGAAGAAGGAGAAGACTATGGAGAAACCTTTTCTCTAGTAGCTAGATTGGAAAGAGTTCGAATGCTACTTGCATATGCAGCCTTCAAAGGATTCAAAGTGTATCATATGGAAGTGAAATCTACATTCCTGAATAGAATACATGAAGAAGAAGTATATGTAGAGAAACCAGATGGGTTTTCCCTATCAGAAGATAGTGATATGGTGTGTAGGCTACATAAAGCCTTGTATGGATTGAAACAAGAACCTAGAGCATGGTATGAACATTTACACTCACATCTTGTGAAGATTGGATTTGAAAGAACAAGTGAAGATAGCAATATCTATCTGAAGTTAGAAGGAGATCAGATTCTGATCTATGAAGTATTTGTTGATGACATAATTTTTGGTGGAGATGACAAGATGAGTCATGCATTTGTAGATGAGATGAAGAAGGAATTTGAGATGTCCCTAATTGGAGAGAATAAATTCTTCATTGGACTACAGATTCAACAAGTGAAAGATGGTATCTTTATCACTCAATCTAAGTATGTCAAAGAGGTGTTGTAGACCTTTGGCATGGAAGACAATAAACTGGTTGGTACACCAATGATGACTAGCTGTAAATTGTCAAAAGAAGATGACTCAGCTTTGGTGAATTAGAAGGAATAACGATCAATAATTGGTAAGTTGCACTATGTAGTGGGCATTGCTGCATGTTTTCAGAAAAGTCCAAGAGAATACCACTTGGTAGTAGTCAAGCGGATTCTTAGATATCTGAAGGGAACTATAGATTATGAATTATGGTATCTATAAAGTAATCATTTTAATCTCAAAGTGTTTACTGATGCCGATTGTGCTGGTAATGTGGACGACCAAAAGAGCACAACCGATGGTGCATTATTTCTTGGTGGTAGACTAGTCTCATATATGAGTAAAAACCAGAGTTGTATCTCTCAGTCTACAACAGAAGCAGAATATGTAGCAACATTTATGAGCTGCACTCAAACAATTTGGATGAAGCATGTATTAAGTGATTTCAAAGTCCCTGTATCTGAACCAGTGAGTATATTTTGTGACAAAACAAGTGCAATTAATATTTCCAAAAATTCGGTTTTGCATGCTACAACCAAGCACTTCGAGCTCAAGTATCATTTCTTGAGGGAGAAAGTTTAGAACAAAGAGGTTGTGTTGGAACATGTTTCTAGTAAGGAGCAGTTAGCAGATATATTCACCAAGCATCTACCGAAGGGTACATTTATCTATTTAAGAAGTGAATTAGGGGTGCTGCCCCTTCAAGAGGTGAACTAAAGGTATGTACTTTACATTAGTCAGGTATTGCATTGTCAATTTTTTTAGGATTGGTGTGTTGAAGGATGCTACTCCTTAGGGGGAGTAGCATAGTGGATCATGGATGTTTGTGCCTCCACTTTGGCATTGTTGTCAAAGGGGGAGAAGATGTGAAGTAGAGAAGATATATGCAGTATTAGCTACACATAATATGGAAGAGATTGGGAGAAGATGTGAACCAGAGAGATATCTTTGTATATTGCCATCAATACCAAAGGGGGAGATTGTTGGCATATGTGCAGAGTTGGATGATATGATGAAATTGTATGTTGTCATTGATGTCAATATGCTGAAGTATGAATTGGTATATTGAATAAAGCAAACTGGCAAGAGAAGCAGTATGATGGTATGAACTGGTATGATGATGTGAACTAGTATATATGAAAAGGTGAACCGATATGATGGAATATGAACTGGTGTATGAAAATTTTGTATCCAGGTTTCATTTGATATGACTACCAGTTGGTAGTCTCAGCTTCAGGGTTTTTGGTTGATGCATTTCAAGTCTGTGTGATTTGATTGATGATATTCTATGATGAGTTAGCATTGAAATGAAGATGACATTGCATTGCCATGTCAGCCTTGTGTGCGTGAAGAATTTCCGTGAGGATCTTGCATGAAGAAGATTGATTCTATCCACCTTGGGAATGTGCAAAATCTTAGCAAATGTGGAGAGTGCATGATGGGTTATCAAGTTCCAGAAGCGGTGAAGAATGGATGATGGAGAATGTCTTGAGATTTGTTCAAGATTTTTTTATCTTATGTAATGTGATTGAATGGTCAAGATAGGGCCGACTGTATTGGTAACCTAGATGCTTAGGGTTTTAGGTTTTGGCTACCGACCTAATTGTTGTCTATAAGGTCGATAATGATTTGCATTGTGAAGTTGTTGGCAAATGATTATATGTGAGGTGATTCTAGCTAGATTAGAGAAGTAAGTAGATACCTGCAGAGTGTAATTGCATATGTAAAGAAACTAAAGTGGATCTCCTTGGAATTAATTGTTGTTATCAGATCAGTGTATTACCTATTGGCTTCTAACCATTTCAGCAGTTGGAAAATCCCTTTACCAGGTAGGTTTAACAGGTTTTTCATAAATCCTTTAATAGGGTGACTCAAAATCATTGAGTTCTTCAAATCCTCTTGCGAGGTAGCCTTTAACAGGGTTCTAACCTTTAACCAGGTATTTAGCCATCCCTTAACTGGGTGATCCCTAGAAGGATCGGTTCCTAGAAGAACCTATTGTAAAGTCCTTAACCGGACTAGGCTCCTAACAAAGAGGATTTCAAAAGAGTTCAAGAACAACTTGTTGGTATTCATCCCCATCATGGTTTTTCCTAGTTGGGTTTCCACATGAAAAATCAGTGTGTCATGTGTGATGCTTTTTCATGTGATGTCTTAGTGTTTTCTGTCAAGCGGTAATGTATGCTGATCCAGTGGTCATTATATTTATGATAAGTGGAAATGAGATATTAGGATTTGTGAAGATCTAAATTTTACTAGTTTATGTCTTTCACAGTCTCACTATGTTTTACCAGTAGTGCCCCAATTTAGATCGGTGATGCCGTTTACCAGATAGTGCAGTCTTTGCAATTTAAGTTGTTAAAGAAGTTTTTGTCTATACTGATTCACACCCCCCCCCTCTCAGTATCTATTGAGAATTTACTGTTCATCATTATCCATCATAGAGAAGGAAAGAAAGGAAGCCAGACAGAGTCTAGGTGGCAGCTACTCCTAAAGAAGAGACAAAATCTGATTAAGTAGTGAGGAAAGCGAATAAAACTGCTACCTTTGCCCAGGTAGTTATGAAGCCACCATTTGGTGAAGGTTAGCCAAGAAAGGAGTAGAAAGTTGGCATTGCGAAATCTGAAAGACCTCATCCTAGAAAGAAGCCCAATTTGAGAATGATGAAGCTTTGAAGTTTGGAAAACTAGAAGGTAACTCCACTATTGTGCCCCCAATTTCACTGAGTCAATTTTTTGATGTAGTAAAGGAAGGGAATTTGAAGCATATTTTTGAATATCATGAGAATTGTGATGAGAATGATCAAAGAGAAACAGAAAAATACATTGTAGAGCATAAGAATGTCTATAGTAAAGCCCTAATAGAATTATCATCTATAATTCCAAAGTGTTTATATGAACTTTTGGATGCTAGAAGGAATACGACTAGTCTAGTAGATAAGATAATTAAAGAATATGTATTGGTTAATTTGTGCTCTATAATTTCCAAGAGCCAAGTGGACAAACTTCTTAAGCTTTCCAAGAGTAGATTTAGAAGTAACACTAGAGTTAATAAGATTATGTTCAAAAAAGTTGCTGAAGTAGCCAAGGAAATAGAAAAAAAATTGAAACAAGTTTTGGAAGAGCATAAGTATGAGATAAATTTGGTGAAAGATGACACCATTCCAGACATACATACACACAATACCTCCACTTGGGATGAGAAGACAGATGTACAGACTATAGTCAGAGATGAGACTGCTAATAATCACAAGGTTACATACTCTAGTGAAGCTGATCAAACTCCTTTGGTAACAAATATTGAATAAGAGAAGACAGTTGAGGAGGTTGGCAATGAGAAGGGTGAAGAGGTAGAGAAGCAGAAGGTTGGGGACAAGATTGAATAGGTTTCAACGGCAATAAAATTATTAGTGACACAAATATTACCAAAGGGCCTATAGATCTTAACTCACCATCTCTTGTCCAAGCACTCATGATTGTAGCACTTGCATAGGCCAAGGCGAGTGAGGACTTATTGAAATATCACTCTAAGGATAAAGAAATCATATCTATGGCAACAAATATGTTAGAGAAAATTATTCCATCATTTAAACAAGATTTGATAGACTCACCCTTCCGTAAGGTGAGGAGTATGTTAAAATCTGTAGATTCTCATTTTGTCTCTTTAGAGAAAGCTACCAAAGGAAAGGTCCTTAGACAATTCAATGCTATGAAATTAAGGACAGTTTTGAAAATGGTTGAAGGTGACATGGTTAGTTTGATTGTCAATTTGAAGGCCATTCAAGAGGCACTAGACGAAGATGGTACGATTTATAAATCATGTCTTCTTCTACCTAAGTTCACTATTGATATTGATAAGAAGATTAAGGAATGTGAAGGGAAATTAGCTAGTAATTCTCAATTCTATGCCCTCAATCAAATTTTTCCTATAATCTTGAAGCACAGGTGATGGCTCTACTTGATAAAATCAAGAGCCTTAATCAAGAGAAAGACAAAGTAGTTGGCAAAGTGGGAGAACTCAGGAATTTAATAACTCCTTGGTTGGATACCTTGCTGAGAAGTCATCAAAATGCTATGAATTCTCTAAATAATAGTATTTCGTCACATCTTAGAGGAGCTAACATGCATGCCTACCTTAATTAGTGCTCTCATAAATATTTTGGAGAACCTTAAGAAAGGATGGAATGATCACTTGCAATCCCTAAAGACAATTTTTGCAAACATTTTTAAATTTTTGTAAGTTATTGAGTATACCCCTATACATAGATTTTGGTGGATACCTACTATAGGGGAGTAAATTTGTCTCCTTCAAGATGATAAATCTTAGAGGACAAATCAATCTGCCTCTACCTCTTCAAACAAATGCTAACAATCAAGATGAGCCAGGGGATAACAAGAAGTAAAACAAAGGCAATGCGAGAGTAAACAACGAATTTATAATGCCAAAATTGTGAAATACAACAATTGAGCTTTGTAGGACAGAAGAAAATTAAAAGGAGAATATACCTTTGAGTTTGAGAGCTCTTGGGTTTGGGACCTTAGCATGAGGTGTGGATTCCAATGCGACATGGTATCATCTGTACGGTCTGTGAACAAAAAATCCAAGAAAATATTATATGCATGGTTCACGATGTACAAGAACTACTCACTATTGGTATTATGGATGAGTTCATCATGTGTTGCATTGGTTTTGTCATTGATGTCAACACTTATCTTTCTGGAGGTCTACATTATGATAACTTAATGATGAAAGAATAGTACCAAACTGGTATTGAGAGGGGGAGGGGGTGAACTAGTACAGACAAAAACACACTCTTAAACTAGTTTGTCAGCAGACAATGTGCATTGACAGACAAACAGTAGCACAGATCCTAAAACATAGTACAACTGGCAAAAACCCAAAATAACTGAGACAAGCATAAATCGGTTAATAACTATCTTCTCATATACTCTAACACTTCATTCTGTTTCACCCTAATACATGAACAAGTAATCTACCATGAAAGATATACATATGAGCAACTAGATCAACATGATTCACCGCTTGACAGAAAACAACAAAGCATCACATGAAGAAGACATCACACATGACACACATATTTTTCACATGGAAACCCAATAGGGAAAAACCATAGTGGGGATGAATACCCACAAGCTTGTTTATGAACTCTTTAGAAGTCCGCTCTGTTAGGAGCCTTGTCTGGTTAAGGACTAATAAAATAGGTTCTGTTAGGAACCGATCCTGTTAGTGATCACCCAGGTAAGGGATGGCAAGAATACCTAGTTAAGGGTTAAACCCTATTAAGGTTTACCTTGTTAGAGGATTTCAAGAACTCAATTGTTTTGAGTCACCCTATTAAAGGATTTACAACAAGCTAGTTAAAGCTACCCTGTTAAGGGATTTTCCAACTATTGAGGTGGTTAGAGATCAACAGGTATTACAATGATCTAGTAACAACACTCAATGCCAATGCAGATCCGCTTAAGCTCCTCTTCATCTTATGCACTTACACTCTGTAGGTATCACTTCTCTCCTTTTAGTCTGGCAAGAATCACGTATCCCTTCTCTTGGACACACACACACAACTTTTGCCAACCACCTTAGAAAGAGACACAATATCGATCTTATAGGAAAATAGATAGGTCGGTAGCATAAACCCTAAATCCTAAACCTGTTAGGTTAAGGAATTCAAATGGTTCAATCTTGATCATTGAGCACACTGCATTAAATGCAATAGTTCTTGATCCAATCTCAAGGCATTTTCATGGCGGTTGATAACCCATCACACGTTATCACCATTTTACAGACTTTGCACCTTCTCGAGGTAGATAGGAACAATCTCCTTCATGCAAGATCTTTCACGCACACAAGCCTTACATGGAAACATGATCTGTTCTTCGTTACCATGCTAACTCATTACACAAAGTCACTAGTTGAACCACACATGCTTGAAGCACTTTAACTGGAAACACTGAAGTTGAGACTACCAACCAGTAGTCATACAATGCTTCCATGTACCGGTTTCCATAACCATATGTTGGTTCACCTTAAACAAACACACCGCTTCACTTTGGAACAAATGTCGGTTCACAGTGTTGTACCGGTTCTCACATATGTCAGTTCTCACCTCTTTAGCATATTGACATCAATGACAACATACAATGTTATTATGTCTTCATACCGGTTCACATAATGCCAACAGTCTCCCCCTTTAGCATTAATGGCAATATACAAAGATATCTCTCCGCTTCACATTCTCTACTTCACATCTTCTCCCCCAATTTCTGCAGATATATTCTCCGCTTCACATCTTCTCCCCCTTTGACAACAATGTCAAAGTGGAGGCACAAGCTTCCTTGTTCCATTATGCTACTCCCCCTAAGGAGTAGCATCCTTCAACACATCAATCCTAAAGAAAAATTTGACTATGCAATACCTGACTGATGTGGAGCATATACATTTAGTTTACCTCCTGAAGGGGCAACACCCCTAATTCACCCTTTAAGTACATAAATGTAGCCTTTGGGAGAGGCTTGGTGAATATGTCTACTAATTTCTCCTGACTGGAAACATGTTCCAGTGCAATCTCTTTGTTCTGAACCTTTTCCCTCAAGAAATGATACTTAAGCTCAAAGTGCTTAGTTCTAGAATGTAAAACTGGATTCTTGGAGATATTAATTGCACTAGTATTGTTACAAAATATACTTACCAGTTCAGATACAAGAAAATTGAAGCCATTTAATACATGCTTCATCCAAAATGTCTAAGTGCAACTCATGAAAGTTGCAACATACTCTGCTTCCACTATAGACTGAGAGATACAACTCTGCTTCTTACTCATCCATGAGACCAGTCTACCATCGAGAAAGAATGCACCACCGGTTGTGCTTTTTCCGATCATCTATATTGCCTACCCAATCAGCATCTGTGTATACTTTCAAGTCAAAATCCTTGCTATAAGGATACCACAATCCATAGTCAACAGTTCCCTTCAGATACCTAAGAATCTGCTTGACTGCAACCAAGTGATATTCTCTTGGTCTTTTCTAGAATCTTGTAGTAATGCCAATTGCATGTGCAATATCCAGTCTGCTATGCACTACATAATGCAACTTACCAATCATTGATTGGTATTCCATCTCATCAACCAATTCTGAGTCATCTTCTTTGGATAGTTTACAACCGGTCACCATCGGAGTACCAACCAGTTTGGTATCTTCCATGTCAAAGGTCTTCAACACCTCTTTGACATACTTGGACTGAGTGATAAAGATTCCACCCTTCATTTGTTGGATCTGCAGTCCAATGAAGAATTTAATCTCCCCTATGAGTGACATTTCAAACTCTTTCTTCATCTGATCTGCAAACTCATGACTCATCTTGTCATCTCCACCAAAGATAATGTCATCAAAAAATACCTCACAAATCAGGATCTAATCTCCTTCAGACTTCAAGTAGATATTACTATCTTCACTTGTTCTCTCAAATCCAATCTGCACAAGATGGGAATGCAGACGTTCATACCATGCTCTAGGTGCCTGCTTTAGTCCATATAAGGCTTTATGTAGCCTATATACCATGTCACTATCTTCAGATAGGGAAAACCCATCTGGTTGCTCAATATACACCTCCTCTTCAAGTAAACCATTTAAGAATGCAGATTTTACATCCATTTGATATACTTTGAAACCTTTTAAGGTTGCATATGCAAGAAGCATACAGACTCCTTCCAATCTGGCTACAGGAGCAAAGGTTTCTCCATAGTCTTCTCCTTCTTCTTGAGCATATCCTTTGCACACCAATCTGGCTTTGTTCCTAATCACTATGCCATCCTCATTCAGCTTATTTCTAAAAATCCATTTGGTACCAATGACATTTTTATGCTTTGGCCTGGGTACCAAAGACCATGTACCATTTTTCTCTATTTGGTCAAGTTCCTCTTCCATTGCCTTGATCTAGTCTTCATCTTTATGGGCCTCTTTGAATGATTTAGGCTCAAATTCAAAGATCATACATGAGTTTTCTCTGACCTTTCCTCTTGTAAGGATTCTTGCATCCTTATCTGCTATGATCTGCTTAGGATCATGATTTAGCTTGACATACCGAGGAATGGTCTTAATGGATTCCTCTTTCTTTTCTTCTTCATCCTCATCTCCATCATTATCAGCATCTACATCTACTGGTGTAGGAACACTATTATTAGTACTTGGTTGATTGACAATCGATTCCTAGAAGGTTACAACCAGTTCATTTACCGCTTGCTCACTGCCAGTTTTCTAAGTTTTCTCAGATGTTTTGTATAAATAATTGTAAGATCTTATTTGGAAGATGTATGAGGATATATGTGTACATGTTCAGATAATTGTGAAGAGCGAACATAAGCAGATCCTTGTGGGAATCACGAAGATATCATCTAAAGGTTGAAGGAAGGTTCTTAAAGGTTATGAAGGTGTTTGGTCCTCATGCTCAGATCTTAAACCGATACTAAATCTAGCATTGAAGATGATAAATTGAAGCAGTACATTGTTATTGGATTTAACCATCCAACTATGTAGTTAGTGTGACTCTTATTTTGTGATTGAGTAGTGAGCTATAGGCGGTTGGCCTTTTTGCATGTGCCGACCACATTATTATATTCACTTACTACCTAGAGTAGTATCATCTAATTGTGGGTAAGGTTTCCCACCATGGGTTTTCCCCTTTAGTGTTTCCATGTGAAAATGTCTATGTCATGTGTTGTGGATGTTATTTTCCTTTCTATTTCATGCTTTAAGTTATACCAATATTAATATAACTGTTAATCTATTTTACTGACACTGAGTTTTGAGTTGGAATAATTTGTTTTGGGTTACAATTTATTGACAACTGGTTCACCCCCGCCCTCTCAATTGTCCTTCCTAGTTCCTAACAATTGGTATCAGAGCCTAGTCATCTTTTTGCAGAAGCCTAACAACTTGAGGAGATCCTATGGTAGCAAATATCTTTAGGAAAAACAGCCCCAAACGTGATGGAACTAACTATGGTATATGGAAGATCAGAATGTAGACACATTTGAACTACATTGGAAGAGATATATGGGATGTTACAAAGAATGGTTATATTGCTCCTAATCAGAATAACCCTAATCCACCAACCTTGGCTAAAGACTTGGAGAATGATTGCAAAGGAAGAGAAGCACTTCTAAGCACATTATCAGATTAGCAAATCATGGGATTATCAGACAGATCTACTGGAAAAGATATTTGGGATAAACTAGAAACATTCAAATGAAGGAGATTCCACAGTCAAAATTGCAAAACTGAAATGTTACCAGGTCAGGTATGAATATTAAAAAATGGAAGAGGATGAAAGAATTTATGCATTTATGGAAAGAGTTAATGAAATTGTTTTAGGAATACAATGTTGTGGAGGATCTTTAAGTGAAGATGAAATTGTTTCTAAAGTTTTAAGAGCTTTGCCATAGGCTTACAAAATGAAAGTGACAACTATTAATGAGTTGAGAACAATGCCTAATACATCAGTATCTAGAGATACTTTGGTTGGAAAACTTTCAACATTTGAGCTTGAGGAATTTGGTCCTGTTGCTACAGTCAAGACTAATATAGCCTTCAAAGCATCAACTTCATCATCAGCATCATCATCATCTGACAAATCTGATTGGAAATCACTTTATGCAAAAGAACTTGAAGATATCAGAAGAGAAAATGAAGAACTTGAAGAACCTGAAGCACTATTTGCAAGGAAGATACCTAGAGGTCGAGAAGGAAGTAAGTATGAAGGTAAAACACCTTTCAAATGTTTTAATTGCAATAAAGTTGGTCATATGGCATCTTGGTGTCCTGATAGGCATTCAAGACTAAGAGAGGAGGCAAAGAGAACATATAAGCCTAACCCTGAATATCAGAGATACAGATTTAAAAACAAAAAAGATAAGTCATGTTACTATGCAGATGACGGTGTTACAGATGACTCTGATGAAGATCCAACAGATAGTGGATGGGCATTTGTTGCAATAAAAGAAGATCAATTGACACTTGTTGTCAAAACTAGTAGAGCAGGCATTAGTAGCAAAAATTGAAGAAAAAAATGAATGGATCATTGATAGTGGATGCCCGCATCATATGACTAGCGATAAAATCAAATTCTTATCATTTTGGGAATATCATGGAGGTCTAGTAAGATTTGTAGACGACAAAGCTTGTTTAATTAAAGGAAGAGGCACTATATCTTTGGATGGTAAACACAATACTAACAATGTTTATTATGTTGAAGGTTTAAAGCATAATCTTTTTAGTGTTGGTCAGTTAGTGGAAAAAGGATTTCAATTACAATTCAAGAATCGAAAATGCAAAATCTTAAACAGATTTGGATTGGAGATTGCAATCGGAAATCAGACTTAAGGTAATATCTTTCATTTGAATACCAATGATAAGACATATTTGAGTGCTCAGATTGATGAAAGTTGGTTATGGCATAAAAGACTCTGTCATGTGAATTTTGATTGTATTGTAAAGATTAGTTCAACCAAGGCAGTAAGGGATTTACCTAATATTGTGAAAACTTATAATCCGGTATGTAAAGAATGCCAAATAGGAAAGCAAGTTAGAACAACATTTAAGAGATTTTATGAGAAATCCAGTAATATTCTTGATTTAATTCATACTAATTTATGTGGTCCAACAAGGACAAGGAGTCCTCAGGGTGATAGATACTTTATGTTAATAATTGATGATTATTCTAGAATGTATTGGATTACTTTTCTCAAGGAGAAATCAGAAAGTTTTGGGAGATTCAAGATATAAAAGGAAATGGTAGAGAATGAAACCGACAAGAAAATCAAATGTTTGAGATCTAATCAAGAAGGAGAATTTATATATAGGGAATTAAATGCATACTATGAAGAGAATGGAATAAAAAGACAACTATCAGCACCCCAAACACCCCAACAGAATGGAGTTGTGGAAAGAAAGATCAAAACTATACTGGATGCAGCAAGAACCATGATGACGGAGGCAAATCTACCTCATATGTATTGGAGAGAAGCAGTAAATACAAAAATTTATACTTTCAATAGAGTACACATCAAAGGTGAAACCAGTAAGACCCCTTATGAGCTATGGTTCGGTCATATTCCTACTCTTAAATATTTCACAATATTTGGAAGAAAATGCTATATTATGAGAGATGAGTCTATTAGAAAATTTGATCCTAGAAGTGATGAAGGAATATTTCTTGGTTATTCAACTAGAAGAAAGACATATAGATGTTATAATAAAAGATTGCAGAAAATCATTGAGAGTACTAATGTGAAGATAGATGAACATTGTAGAGGAGAATGAAGATCTATAGGTTCTGAACTAGCACAGATTGCACTAGAACAGAATGATGAACCAATCACATCGGCATCATCAGAGAAATCAACTTCGACTGAAGAACAACAACCTGTGAATGAAAATTAGAATAAACCCAGGTATGTAAGATTGAATCATTCAGAAAATCAGATAATTCGAAATAAAAATCAATGTGTTATGACTATAGGAAGATTGGAAAATGAAGAGGTATGTTTAATTTCTCAAGTTGAACCAACATCAGTTGTTGAAGCATGTCAAGATAAAAATATTGGATAAAAGCAATGGAAGAAGAATTAGAATAGATTGAAAAGAATAATACTTTGACATTAGTTCCCGGCCTAAAGATAAAAATGTAATTGGAACTAAATGGGTATTTAGGAATAAACTTAATGAAGATGGTGAAGTAATTGGAAACAAAGAAATATTAGTTTGTAAAGGTTATTCTCAAAAAGAAGGAATTGATTATAATGAAACCTTTGCACCAATAGCCAGAATTGAAGTAGTAAGACTATTTCTTGCATTTGCAGCTCACAAGAACTACAAGGTTTATCATATGGATGTAAAATGTGCATTTTTGAATGGAGATCTTGAAGAAGAAGTGTACATTGAGTAGCCTGATGGATTTTCATTAACAGATGATAAGGATATGGTTTGTAGGTTAAGAAAAGCTTTATATGGATTGAAAGAATCTGTCAAAGTTTTATATGCTAAATTGGATAAATTTCTTTCAAAGCTTGGATACACAAAAGAAGAGCTATGCAAAGATTTTGCTAAAAAGATGCAGGAAGAATTTGAAATGTCTATGATTGGAGAGAAATTGTTTTTTCTAGGTTTGCAGATTTCTCAACCAAATAAAGGTGTATTCATATGTCAAACAAAATACTTGAAGTAACTTTTGAAGAAATTTGGAATGGAAAACTCCAAACCGGTAAGCACTCCTATGACTAGAACTGATAAATTGCCATCAAAGGATGATTCAGCTTGTATAAATCCAACAAGGTACAAATCTATGATTGGAGGGTTACTGTATTTGACACAAACTAGACTTGATATAATGAATGCAATGTGTATTGTTTCAAGATTTCAAAGCAATCCTAAAGAAAATCATGAAACTGTAGTAAAAAAGATTTTTCGGTACCTGCAAGGCACAACAAATCTTGGTTTATGGTATCCTAAGGATGACAATTTTAAGTTATGTGCATATAGAAATGCAAATTTCGTAGGAGATGTGGATGCAAAAAAAGAGTTCCACTGGAGGTGCATTCTTTCTTGGTAGAAGGTTAATTTCATGGATCAATAATAAGCAGACTTGCACATCACTATCTACAGCTGAAGCAGAATATGTTGCAGCAATAACTAATTGCACTCAGGTATTATGGATCAAGAAAATGTTGAAGGATATCAAGGTAAAATACAAAGAACCCATAATTATTTACTGTGATAACTCAACAACAATAGATATATCAAAGAATCCAATATTTCACTCTAAAACAAAGCATGTTTCTATTAAATATAATTTTTTTAAAATAAAATATTGAAGCAAATGAAGTGAGATTGGTTTATGTGAACATTAAAGAGAAAATTGTAGATATTTTTACAAAGCCTTTGCCTAAGGAAACATTTGAATATCTCAGAGAGAAGATTGGTCTAATCACCCCATCGATAGAGACTTAAATGATCCAGATTGGCATCAAATCCGTAGGGATTAACAAAAACATCTTTTTTTAGCTTGATGAAGGAGAAATACTACTCAGGGGGAGTAGTTAGCTGTATGTTCTGATTTTTTATTCTTAACTACATTGGCATTTGATGTCAAAGGGGGAGATATGTCTATGGAAAAACATTGTACTTTGAAGACTGGAGAGAGATGTATTTAAAAAATTTGGTTATATTGTTTCTATTTTTGGTACAAAACTTTGTATTGATCTATTTTAGGAGATTGTTGGTATCTGGCAATTTGTTTTTTCACTTAGATGTTTTTTCATCTAGTGTTGCCACCAATGCCAAAGGGGGATATTTTTGGTATTATGAAAGAGTTCGTCATGTGTTGCATTGGTTTTGTCATTGATGTCAACACTTATCTTTCTAGAGGTCTACATTGTTGATTTGGCACTCTAGTTATATTGGTTTGTTGTTGAACCGACACATTGTGGTCCTAGTATGGATATTGGCTTATGCACAATCATTGGTATATGTTTCACCGATAGCTCAGGAAGCTGATGATGACTTTTTTCATCTAGAGATCATTTGGTTATGTCAAAGATATGGATTGGATGTTTGCATATTAGATTGATCGGGTTCACATATTTGCCTTAACCGGCAGATAGGTCCAAGTTATGAACCGGCTTATGATATCATGTTCCAAAATCAACACGACATGGTTTGGAAATGATTTATTAGTTGGATAATGTGTAAATGTATTGAGGCTGACATATTGTATTACACCAAGGCTTATTTTTTAATTGATTTAAATGTAATATCTTTTAGGAGCTGACCTAATGATGAGGTCTTAGGTTTTCTATAAATAATTGTAAGATCTTATTCGGAAGATGTATGAGGATATATGCGTACACGTTGAGATCATTGTGAAGAGTGAACATAAGCAGACCCTTGTGCAAATCATGCAGATATCATCTAAAGGTTGGAGGAAGGTTGTTAAAGGTTATGAAGGTGTTTGGTCCTCATGCTGAAAGATTAAGCTAGTACTAAATCCAGCATCGAAGATGCTAAATTGAAGCAGTACATTGTTATTGGATTTAACCATCCAACTATGTAGTCAGTGTGACTCTTATTTTGTGATTGAGCAGTGAGCTCTAAGTGATTAGCCTTTCTACATGTGCAGACCCCATTATTATATTCACTTACTGTCTGGAGTAGTATCATCTGATTGTGCGTAAGGTTTCCCACTGTGGGTTTTCCCCTTATAGGGTTTCCACATCAAAATATTTGTGTCATGTGTTGTGGATGTTGTTTTCATTTCTATTTCATGCAATAAGTTATATTGGTATTAATATAACCATTAATCTGTTTTACCGACACTGAGTTTTAGGTTGGAATAATTTGTTTTGGGTTACAATTTATTGACAACTGATTCACCCCCCCTGTCAGTTATCCTTGTTGGTTCCTAACATTCACCACCTGTGTGATGAATACTAAGAGGGGGGGGTGAATTAGTATATCAAAAATCTCTATACTTAAACACTTAAACAGTCTGAAGATAAACCGATAAAACAGTTTGATAGACAGACCAGTTATCACACATGCAAACCAAAATGCAAACAAAGCATTCACCCACAAAAGCAATACAACCATAACACAAGATATTTGATGTGGAAACCCAACTGGGAAAAACCACGGTGAGATGGAACTCACAAGTCACTATCTGCAGAATAGAAACCAGACCGGTTAAGGTCAGACCGGTTAAGGTCTTACAATGTTCTTCACCAGAATAGATCCTATTAGGAATCTCAATCTCTATTAGGAGATAAGTCCGATTAAAGACTACCTTGTTAGAGGATTTTAGATTCACAGAGGTGAACCACCTTGTTAGAGGATTTTACAAAGGCTTTGAGGCCTACCCAGTTAAGGGCTACAAACTTGTCAAAGATGTGAGTAATCAACAAGTGTTTGATCTATCTTATAGCATAGATTGCTTGATTAGATCCAGTATAGTTCACTGCTAATGCATTCCAACATTACTTCAGTCTCCTCTATCTCCTTCTATTTACACCTCGATCTTCTCAGATAAGATTGCTCTTACAACAACTCCACAATCACCTTAAACCCTAGCAACAACAACTTCACCAACTTGTTCAACAACTCCAAAAACCCTAGACATGATGTCCTTTTAAAGGAATCTAATTTCATGTCAGTGCAATAGGATTCCTAGGTTCAATGAATCTAAACATACTCAGTAACATGACACAAAAAGCACCATCAATGTGTTAGCACCATCAAACAAATGGTGGATTGGAAACTCATCACAAAATGCCAGTTCATACAAAATATCGGTTTCCGGTTTGACAAAAATGAAGACTGGTAAGAATGTGTTGTGCCGTTTTGCTCCCTCATGCCGCTTGGGATCTACGAACCACTTGGGGTCGACATGCCGCTTCAGACTGGGAAACACATTCTGCAAAATCACCACTAGTCTAAAGACTAGTATACAACATACCGGTTGGAACAAATATTGGTTGAGCACAAACTCATACATATAAAGGGGATCTCAATACAAGTGTGTGTCCATCAATGACAATCACAACATAAACAACAAAAATTCCAACAATCTCCCCCTTTGGCATTAATGGCAACACTTAGGAAAATAAAATTTTGACATCTAAGTGTTTTACAACAAAAACTTGCCATTAACAAAATTGCTCCCCCTAAGAATATACACTATCCCTTAATCAACACAGTGTATAGCAATTTTGCATACAGAGCATAATCATTGAGACATCAAAGCATATAGCATATATCAAAATGTCAAAACCAGATACTTCTCCCCCTATATCAGAAGATCAAAATTTTATAACCAAAAACCAGATATACTTCTCCCCCTTTGCCAACAATGACAAAGTACCACTGAAAAACCATGTTTCCATATATATATATATATAAAGTTTATGACAATAATGAATAATACTTGTAAAAAACCGATTTTTAGTCCTGCAAAAATTGTTTCATGGACAGTGACTAGGACTCAAGTAGGGAGGTTGCGACTTCTTTCTCTGTTTGCATCTAGTATACCTGTTCCTCCATGGCATCAACTATGCTCAGCTCCTGCATGACTGTCAAGGAATCTAGGTTCAGATAACACTTCTGAAGAATTTGTAGACATGGAAGTAAAACCAGTTGGAGCTCCTATAAATCTTTAGATCTTGTACTGATCTCTTGTTCTATCTTGGTTGACTGGATCTGGAACCGGTGAACGGTTTGCCCATATGTTGCAAAGGAATCATAAGGTGTCTTAAATGTGCCCAAGTAGGACTATAAGTCTATTTGCAGCTGTTGCTTCTTGGCTAGCACATCATCACAAAATAGATGAGGTTGACAGATTTTACTCAGTAGCAAGTTTCCCTCATCCAAGGCATTCCTTATGTCCTTTTGATCTTTCAGCAGTTTAGTCCTAAGCTCATTCATCCTTTTCACCAGAGTAATGTTAAGAGCCTTTTGGTGCTCTTTCTTTACATTGGCCTCAACTGCTTCTTCCAAGCTCTGCACCTAACCATCCACTACAATACATAGTAGTTTGAGTTGTGCTAGGGATGATTCAGTGTCCGGAAGATTAGTACTGGGGATTAAACTGGTAAGTGTGTCTACAGCCGCCTGAATAATATCCTGTTCCTTTTTCCTGTGAATGACTTCAAGGTGCTCTTCGGCAACCTTGATGCTCTTCATAAGCTTAGACTCACTTTCAAATTGGAGATCAATAGGACTCGAGATAGCAGCCAGTTTGGCTTGGCTCCCAGTTGCCTTAGGAGTCTCCATTTGTATGCTCTTCATTGCTTTAGCTGTCTTATCTACTTCTTCCTTCTTTTTCCTCTCCTTCTCTTCTTTCTCTTTCTCTTCTCTCTTTTTCTTCTCTTCCTCTTCCATCTTCTTCTTGTCTTCCTCTTCTTTCTACTTCTTCTCTGCTTCTGCCTTCTTCTTTGCTTCCTCTTCCTTCTTCTTCTATGCTTCCTATTCCTTCTTCTTTTGTTCTTCCTCTTCCTTCTTCTTCTTCTCTTCCACTTCCTTCTTCTTCTTCTCTTCTTCTTCCTTCTTCTTCTTCTCTTCTTCTTCCTTCTTTCTCTTTTCTTCCTTATCCTCTTCTCCTTTCTTTTTCCTATCATCTTCTTGCTTCTTCTTCTCTTCATCTTTTCTTTTCTCCACTTCCTCCTTCTACTTTTTCTCATCCTCTTTTCTCTTTTCTTCCTCTTTCCTCTTCTCTTCCTCTGCATCCCTCTTCTTCTTCTCTGCCTATTCTTCAGCCGCTTCCTGTGTGTCCCTAGCTTGTTCACTGCCCTATTCGGCTTGTTGCCCCTACTCTGTTCCCTCAGAAGGTATGTCCTGAGTGACATCTTCTATGTCCAGGGCATTGACATCGTTAGTGTTGACCGGTTCGACAATCATGTTTCCTTCTTCATCAAAAACTTCATACGGGTTTGGATAAAACCGGTTCTTCTTCCACTTGAAGGTTGGTCATGCGAACTTTGTGAGCTTGAACAACATGTTGCATAGGTTGATGAGTGTCTTTTTCAATATCATCAATTATTCCCTCTAACAGCCAAAGTCTTCTTCTCCTTGTGAAGAAGAGTCCTTTATTTTGATCCATTACATCAAATAATTCTGAATTTGAGAGGTTGGGAAAGTACTATGCAAAAAATTTCTCCCTAATCTCCAGTTCTTTTTCAATGGCAATGCGCCATTTGTTATCTAATGCATTATATAATGAATTTGGTGCCTAAGATTTAATATCTGAAGGGGACTGGTCATTTTTACACAAATAAACAATAACTTCCTATAATACTTCCTCTTTCTCCTCATCATTAAACTCATCATAGTAATCTATTAAATCATGAAGTAATTTTCTCCTAACATTCTTTACTATCCTTTGACAATGTGTCAAAGGTTTATATGAGGAGATATCAATATTTACCGGTGCAGATGTTGCCGGTTCAGTCTTCTTCATCTTCTTTGTCTGTCTGGCCTTCTTTGGCTTTTCATCAAACTTGGTCTCTTCAGAGTCAAGCTCATTTGTCTTTGTCTTCCTTTTTCTTTCGAACACTTTTGCCGGTGTTACCTCCAGTTTCTTCTTTGTCGGTGACCACTTGGTCACTCTTGGAGTTGCAGTGGTAGCTGGTGCTGATGCTGCAGGCACTGCCTTTGCTTTCTTCGCAGCCGGTTCTTTACCTTTCTTAATCGATGGTTCTTTAGCCAGTGCAATCCTCTCCAAGTAGGTTTCGGTCCTTTTAGCCTTGGGATCAAGAGGTGAGGCAATAAGGGTTGAGGCATACCCTTCCAGCATATCATACATAACTTCATAGCCCATTGGCTCTACTTCCTCCATTCTGGGCTCAACAGCCTCCATTAAGCATTTGTCCACTTGAATGGTGAAATAGATGTCACCTTCATATTTCTTTACTATATCACCTAAGATCCTTATCCTCTGGCTCATCTTTCTTCTAAACTCATCAAAATATTTGTTCAGTACATCAGGATAACCGGTTCCGATAGCTTGTATGCTTTCCCTGATTTGTTTGGTTACCAGTTGGTTAGGAGACCATTGGACATCTCCTACTCTAGGAAAGTGGCCTTGGAAATAGAAGAACAACCCTATCAGTAGTTGCCCAAACTTAAACTTCAATGCATTGTCCCGTTTGATCACCTTTAGATTCAACAGGAGTTTCCTCTGCATGCCAGTGCATAAGTCAAAAGATGCATCATCTTTGATCATCCGGTAAGTAGCATTTACTGCTGCAGCAGATACAGAATTAATCCTACTGGCTGAAAATGTTCTGTATCCAATCACCATGCAGGCATATTTCACCAGATCATCCTTGATAGGATTAACCGTCATACCCCATGAGTCACTTGTTGAACCAGTGAGCTTGGTCATATTGGTTTTTCTTACCTTTCTTAGGGCTAGCACTTCCCCTATGTTGCAAAAATCATTGACTGCATGAATTGCCTGAGGTGTGATATCATGCGTCCTCTCTAGGTACATCTTGTCACCATGGACTCTGCTCAAGATGATCCTGATGTGATCCTCCGAAAAATCTTCTAGAAAATATACTGCATTATGGAGTTTCTTCTTCTCTAGAATGCTAAACTCTGGTTTGATCTTTTTGTTCTTGCCGCAAAATAAACCTTACTGAGTGTGAATAGCTAAAGACCCTAGGTCTTCTATTTTGCAGTCAATATAATTAGAAATTCCATCTTCAACTATGACTCCAGTCGGAACTTGTGATAAAGCATTATATTTGAACTTCCTCTGAATAAAACTTTCCGACTCAATGGATGCACTAGAACTAGTATGAGATGCAGAAACCATTGTTGAGTATTTTCAAGAACACGAAAAATACCTTTACAACACGAATTTAGGGCTTCTTGATTTTGCTTCACTTCACTCTTTGTCGGTTACTAAATCACCGCTTTGAGTTCTCCACAACCACTTACAAACTGGATTTGAATCTCCTTCAAGATTTGTCAATTTCTTGAAATCTTAGCACAAATCACCTTTTCTTCGCTTCTACACTTGAAAACTTTTCTTTGCTCGCAAACAAATAGTGAGAAATGATTTGAAATGTTCTTTTATACACTTCTCTCACCTACCACCATTAATGCTCCTCTATTAGGGCGAAAACCCTAAGTTGCCTCCTTTACCGTTTCCGGTCTTCTACCAAGTGACAGGTATCACATACCGGTTAAGGTCTTTTACCGGTGTAACTAGGGGTTCATAATCATTTAGCCATTTTCTCCCCCTAAGCCTCTTTGGAGCTTAGTTTGCCAGTTCTGATATTTCCACACTAGGTACAGAAACAGGTTCCTCTTCCATCATTGTTGGTTTCTTCCTCCAGGTTTTGTTCATGTCTGCTTGAATAGTTTGAACATCAATTTCTCCTTCCTGATTGACCGGTATATCATCAGATATACTCTTTCTACTTCTGCAGAATCTTGCAATGTGACCCGGTTTGTTGTAGTGATAGCAAACCAATCCAAGTGCTCTCTAAGGTCCATTGTTCATGTTACCATTCTTCCTTCTGCATGTTGCAGCAGTGTGACCATGACCATGACAAATCCAACAGTTTGCTCTCCATCCGGTTGCCGCTTGATGGCCACCGCTTCTCGACTCATGATTGAAAATATTAAACTAGTTGTAGTTTCAGTTTACAAAAGGCTTAGGACTAGCTCCTTGGGTCCTTTGAGGATATCTTCCAATGTTGTTCATCACAAACCTGCATTCAGATGCTCTATGCCCAAAATTGTTGCATGCATAACAATGACCATTGAACTTATTGGATCTAGGTACATTGTTAATAAAGTAAGGAAAATTATTGTAGGCTTTGCTCCTACATACATTGGTAGTGTGTCCTTCTTTAAGACAGTTAAAGCAAACAGGTTTGAATTTTTTCTTACCTTTTCCTTTGAGTGTCGGTTGCTTCTTTGATGTCTCAGCATTTGTTCCTGTATGCGGGAAAAGTGGGCAAATAAAACTTAATATGTGAAAATTTGTTAAAATACTAGTCCACACACACACACAAGACTTCTTGATGCAAGCTATGGAGTAACGTAGTGTTACTCAGCTTCCCAAGGAGGGTCCCATGGTTCTCTATCTCACAATGTCCCTCAAACCAATGTTTTTGCTCTCAGATCATTGAGCAAAATGGTTTAGGGATGGCAAATATGAGAACGAGAGATGCTTTTGATTGATTTTAGTATGAGATGTATTGTAAGCTATGTATGATGCTAAAATGCAATAAACTAAATGATAAGATGACAAGATTAGTATGAATACTATCCTAGCATACTATATTTAGTCTATAATTGAACTAAAATGATAAAGAAAGTAATCTAAGCATGCATATTAGTCTAATTTATGATCTAAAAGAGGCTAAATGATGAGCATAAAGATGATATGAAAAAGCTTGAAAGAATTTGAGCATAAGTGTGATGCTTCAAATTTGAAAGATGATTGTTTTAGAATGGAGGAATGAGGGCTCTATTTATAGCATAAACAGGAAATGGATGGTTAGGATTGAAAGGTTTAATCAAGGGCCAGGTTTGAAAGTTGGGGATCCATGTGCACAATTGGCACCAATGAAATGGTGACAAGTGTCAACATAGGATTGGGTTGAGAGAAGAGGTTGGAGGCATTAAAGGCCTGAGAAGACCTCATGGTTATCTAAAGGCTAAGGGTCAAGTCTAAGTTAGGCTTACCCACTGGATTAAGAGTTAATCCAAGGATAAACCTTTGTGCAAATGATTAAGAGATAATCATGGTCAAAGCATTAATGACCTGATGAGACCCTTGGGTTGGATAGAGGTTGAGTCAAAACAAATGTTTTAACCATGTGGGAAGGTTTGAATTAACCATTAACGATTATTGGAGACTTTGTGGATTAAGTGGTTGAAGGTTGGAAGCTTTCAAAGGTTATCAAAGACTTTGAGACATTTAGTGGTTGAAGGTTGAAAGCCTTTAATGGTTATCAAAGACTTTGAGACATTGAGAAGTGACTTCCCTTTTCTTAGGGATGTGACAAAATTTAGAGGAGGGTTAGGTTAATTAGAAGTGTTTAGAAGAGTCTAGAAGGGATTAGGAAGGGGTTTGGGATTTTGCAAGTGGACAGGGGGATAATAGGATTTAATTGAATTATTTAATTCATTCAATTTGGTTGAAATTAAATAAATTTGATTTATTCAATTTGGGATAACTATTTAATTAAATTTGAATTTAATTAAAAGTGGCTAGGGGGATTTAATTGAATAAAATGATTTATTCATTAAATAGGTATAGTGAATTTAATTTAAATAAATTGAATAATTTATTTAATTAAATAGAAGAATGTGGATAATTTAATTAAATTGAATTTAATCAAATAGAAAAATGAACATAAAATATTCATTTAGAAATGTGGTCATTTTTATACATCTACAGTTCCTAAGGATTCTCCTTCCTCATGTCCAAAGAAACCAAGACCATTGGTATTCTTTGCCGGTCTAGATGACTCAAGCTTCTGCTCTATCTTGAGAGTACTTTTGCCAAACTTAGCAAGTATTTCCTTTGACTTAGAGAGTTCTTTGGAAATAGCAGTGTTTGTCTTCACTAGACTTGCATTTTCAGAGATGGCTATGTTTAGTTCATCTTATACTCCTTCTTTCTCCAATCTGCTCTCATGAAGGCGAGTAGTCACTGCACTAATCTCTTGTTCAGCTTGGAGATCTAATGTTCTCTATCCTTTATCTGATCTTCAGCTTTCCTACTATTCTCAAGCTCTTGACTAAACCAGATAATCAATCCTTCTAACTCCTTTCTCAGATTGGAGTTCAAATCATTCAGCATATTCACTTCTGCAATCATGGCTTCCATGTTAGCTTCATCTTCAGAACTACTTTCAGATAACTCCATCAGCTTCTCTGCATGTTCTCTCCTTTTTGCTTGAGATGCCTTGTATTTGACCATAAGATCATCATAGGCTTTCTCAGACTTAGTGAGCCTTTGAGTAAGTTCCCTCAAGGTCTATTACCCCATATCTCTTTCCAAGTGGTTAAACTTATAGAAAGGTAGGCTCTGATACCAATTGATGAATACTAAGATGGGGGGATTTTAATTAGTATACCAAAAATCTTTGTACTTAAACACTTAAACAGTCTGAAGATAAACCGATAAAACAGTTTGACAGACAAATCAGTTATCACACATGCAAACCAAAATGCAAACAAAGCATTCACCCACAAAAGCAATACAACCATAGCAGAATAGAAACCAGACCGGTTAAGGTCAGACCAGTTAAGGTCTTACAATGTTCTAGAATAGATCCTGTTAGGAATCTCAATCTCTGTTAGGAGATAAGTCTGATTAAAGACTACCTTGTTAGAGGATTTTACAAAGGCTTTGAGGCCTACCTGGTTAAGGGCTACAAACTTGTCAAAGATGTGAGTAATCAACAAGTGTTTGATCTATCTTATAGCACAGATTGCTTGATTAGATCCAGTATAGTTCATTGCTAATGCATTCCAACATTACTTCAGTCTCCTCTATCTCCTTCTGTTTACACCTCGATCTTCTCAAATAAGATCACTCCTACAACAACTCCACAATCACCTTAAACCCTAGCAACAACAACTTCATCAACTTGTTCAACAACTCCAAAAACCCTAGACATGATGTGCTTTTAAAGGAATCTGATTTCATGTCGGTCCAATAGGATTACATTACAATTTCCTAGGTTCAATGAATCTAGACATACTCAGTAACACAACACAAAAAGCATTGTCAATATGTCGGCACCGTCAAACAAATGGTGGATTGGAAACTCATCACAAAATGCTGGTTCATACAAAATACTAGTTGCCGGTTTGACAAAAATGAAGACTGGTAAGAATGTGTTGTGCCGCTTTGCTCTCTCATGCTGCTTGGGATCTACAAATGGCTTAGGGTCGACATGCCACTTCAGACCGGGAAACATATTCTTCAAAATCACCACTACTCTAAAGACTAGTATACAACATACCGGTTGGAACAAATACCTGTTGAGCACAAGCTTATACATATAAAGGGGATCTCAATACAAGTGTGTGTCCATCAATAACAATCACAACATAAACAAAAAAAATGCCAACACTGCACACACTAAGATGGGAAAAATGTTGGGGGCTATATAGGGGCCTGCCTCAATCAGACCCCCACTTAGGTGTTTTCCACCACCATAGGTATCAAGATAGATAAATTGGAAAATCATAAATAAACTTGGAAACTAGGTAAATTGGTTAATTGGATTGAAATGCAAATAGAAACTATACTCTTCTTAATCGAAGTAAACCCCTATTACATGTAATATAAATATTGGTAAAATTGGAAATACGAATGCACCTAGATAACAGATACAATAAACAATGTAAAGGACACATTGCATGTAAAGATATTAGATATAAAG
The DNA here is from genome assembly GCF_030272615.1 of Cryptomeria japonica. Classification (NCBI taxonomy): domain Eukaryota; kingdom Viridiplantae; phylum Streptophyta; class Pinopsida; order Cupressales; family Cupressaceae; genus Cryptomeria; species Cryptomeria japonica. The sequence goes on from NC_081413.1 coordinate 43,146,466, forward strand.
AGAACAAGGTGTGAAGACAAACCCCTCTTTTTCATGCTATGAGCATTATGAAGCCGATGATAGTGTTTGTTGGTAAGAGCCAACATCAGGTAGGCGTAGCTTGACATTGGCAGAGATATGTCTAAGAGCATAAAGAGAGAAATGCAATAGCAGGAGAACAATGAGAGAGCCAACAGCCAAGAATTCCAAAAAGAGGAACACTCCAAAATGAGCTAGAAAGGGTTTTTAAACCCGGAAGAGGTGTGGGGATTTGTTACAGAGAAACATGAGGCAAAAGACACGCGTCAGCTAGTATCCTACTTTCTGCCAGATCTAAGATTCTACCAATTTTTTGGAACATTATCACAACACGAGCTGTCTATGCATCATGCTTTCATCTGACTAAAGATGGGCCCAAAGGGGCTTCCAAGGTATTTTGAGGCACTTTGTCTTTTGATCCCATAATGCCATAATAACACAATTTTGATCATGGATTATTCATTAATGCACTAGGTACCATGTGTGTCATAAGTGCATATGATGCAATTTAGGACACTACATGTTTCCCCCACTTTAGCGGACTGTTCGACTCAATGGATAAGTCACACTAAAGTAGTTCAAAAGGATTCATTCATTAAGCTCATGCAGTGCAATAAATACTTAGCCCAATAAGGATACTATACGGGTCACAGAGGTCAAAATATTGATCATAGATGATGCCCCCAAATCTCCACGAGGAAACACAATATTCTACATCATAGACTCAATGGAAGTAAACCCCTATTACATGTAATATAAATATTGGTAAAATTGGAAATACGAATGCACCTAGATAACAGATACAATAAACAATGTAAAGGACACATTGCATGTAAAGATATTAGATATAAAGAGAACAAGGTGTGAAGACAAACCCCTCTTTTTCATGCTATGAGCATTATGAAGCCGATGATAGTGTTTGTTGGTAAGAGCCAACATCAGGTAGGCGTAGCTTGACATTGGCAGAGATATATCTAAGAGCATAAAGAGAGAAATGCAATAGCAGGAGAACAATGAGAGAGCCAACAGCCAAGAATTCCAAAAAGAGGAACACTCCAAAATGAGCTAGAAAGGGTTTTTAAACCCGGAAGAGGTGTGGGGATTTGTTACAGAGAAACATGAGGCAAAAGACACGCGTCAGCTAGTATCCTACTTTCTGCCAGATCTAAGATTCTACCAATTTTTTGGAACATTATCACAACATGAGCTGTCTATGCATCATGCTTTCATCTGACTAAAGATGGGCCCAAAGGGGCTTCCAAGGTATTTTGAGGCACTTTGTCTTTTGATCCCATAATGCCATAATAACACAATTTTGATCATGGATTATTCATTAATGCACTAGGTACCATGTGTGTCATAAGTGCATATGATGCAATTTAGGACACTACATGTTTTCCCCACTTTAGCGGACTGTTCGACTGAATGGATAAGTCACACTAAAGTAGTTCAAAAGGATTCATTCATTAAGCTCATGTAGTGCAATAAATACTTAGCCCAATAAGGATACTATACGGGTCACAGAGGTCAAAATATTGATCATAGATGATGCCCCCAAATCTCCATGAGGAAACACAATATTCTACATGATAGACTCAATGCTACAAAACTTGAAAATTTATCAGCATGAAAATTTGAGGAAGCTACTTGGGCGAGAAGAATGCTAAAGGAGCGTTCGTATAGATAGAAAGAAAAAAATTTGAGGAAGGCAAGTATATGCCTCGTTGTGTTTTTCCCCCAGCGGGGTGGGGAAAACAAGAAGGAAAACAAGCCAAAATTGTCCCAAAATGAGCAACAAAAATTTTGGGCCAAATTTAGGCTATATACTCAAAGGTGGGCCCTAATAAGGATCATTTTCACTATTCACTATGAGCATTCAAGCTAAGATTCTAATAGAGTCTAAGTTAAAATGACACATAGATGATAGCACTGAGCTAGAAAGATTGAGGAGTTCTAGTCCACAATTGAGCAGGGCAATGAACCTGACCAGGTACAATTTGAAACTCATGTTACTTTTTCATTTTTTGAATTATTTTGGTATTTTAGGGTGGATGATTATGCAGGCATCCAAGGGATGCACAATCATTTGGACAATACATTGCCATCATTGAAAGGGGTATGCGTCTAGATGACACGTTGGGCTCCAGCTTGGATAGAGTCATTCGTAATAAGCACCATCATCCTACAAGCACACAATCATCGAAAGAGCATGAGAATGAGGACTAGGAAAAGTTGTATTTTTGTGTACAGGCATCGCCCAAGATGTGGGAGCACACCTCGTGACATCTATTATAGATGACTGATCAAGAGAGTAGGTCTATGGTGGACATTCACCCTTCAAGAGTTTTAGTTCCATGACCCGCTGCTATGTGCACTAATGGAGAGATGGGATGCAAACACTATGTCATTCTATTTATCAATGAGGGAGATGGCAGTGACCTCGATTAACATGTACCATATCCTCTGACTTCCCATCTGAGGGGAGCGGGTGTCACTTGCTGTATTATTCACTGTGGAGCTGGGCAGACATTAGGAGTGGGCCTTGGGATGGAGGATTGATTCCATAGGGCATGTATACCTAGGAGCATTGAGCTAGGGATGAGGGCCTTGGTGTGATGCATCATGATAGTGACCTTGGCATGATGGGTTCTAATAGATTGTCGAGACTCTGAGTTGGGTACAGGGTTCATGCCTCTAAGTTGAGAGACGGAGGAAAGGTAGATGATGTATGCATGGGGTCATAGCATGCTAGCCCATCCATACTACAAACCCTCTCAGTACGTATACCACGAGTACCAGAGCCTTATAGCATACACCCTCCTACAGGTCTAGGTATTTGAGCATATCACCTATATGTGACTTGTGGGGTTTCGAGTGCCCATGCCATTAGACATGCCATGAGCACATGCATACCCACTATAGCGTGGTGGATGGTGGACAGGGGACTTGATGTTCTAGAGAGTCAACCTGGATTAGTTCGACATCAGGGACGTGACCAACTAGTAGCCATATTGAGATATGGGGGTCTGGGTGGCAGACCTCACAGAGCTCTCTCAGATATAGCGGGACCTCTTTGTACTTGGCCGCTAGGACCATTTCATCATGCCCTACTACTCACAATAATGCATGTGATAGTTTAGACAGGTGTAGAATATCCCACCTTTCACTCCTACATATGCACAATTTACCAGAAGTGCATTACAGTTGCAGGACCTATCTCACCCTACCTTAAGAGATGTATAGGACAGTTCTGAGGGTAGAAAAAATTATGAAATCACTCGGGAGATAGACATATATGATGTCAGAGTCACACCGGGTTTTGTAGGATAGTGGGCCCGAGTAGGTCCAACATTGATCTTCCTATCAGGCGCAACAGGAGGAGATGTTGGAGCTATGGGAGGTGATAGTGATGATCAAGCCTCCTCAAGCGATGAAGGCAAGAGTTTGGGACAGAGACAATGAGTGGGGAGCTCTAGTCTAGATAGACCAATTCCTTCTCCCAGTAGGCTCCCACCATCGCTAGCCATAACACCTTCTATGCCACCAGTGTCATTGGCAACAACAACAATGGTTGCGAAGGGATCCACGAGCAGCGTGCTGCTAAGAGATTTAGACTGGTAGAGGGGTCATCCTGGTATGTGCTTTAATTTATGTCAATGTACTTTATATTTCTTTCACATATATATTTATGTACTTGTAGGGATGTAGATATTTTTGATACTGTGGATGTTGATGTAGAAATATTTTGTTTTGCAGAGGGCATTGCTGAGTGGCTGAGCTTTACCAATAGGCACTCGTAGAGATCATACCTGATGTACAGATGTAGGGTCCTATGTTAGACGCTTATTGGCCCCTCTAGATAGCCAAAATACCTAAAACTATTTGATCATGTGGAACGACTATGGATAGTGTATGAGGATGTTTTAGTGGAGATGGCACAGGGAGAAACACAATTGGCCAATGTGACGGGGCAGTGAGATAAGGCTCTATTGGCAATCTGTGCCATCCTCAGAGAGAGAGACCAGGTGGTGACATGAGCTGAGATTTTTGAGAGGGAACATGATGCTATGTAGAGTCAGGTCAGTGAACTCTATCAATAGGTAGAGGCCATCCAGCAGGATGTCACAACTCACTTGGACCACCCCTGAATGCATCATCTAATGACCAATCTGGAGGCATCGTGGTAGTGAAACAAGGCCCTATGGGAGGAGCTGATGACATAGTGAGAGACTCTAGTATAGATATGAGGGGAGATGAGGGGAATGCGATAATGGAGCACCACTACCACGGGATCATAGTCCACCTCAATGAGATAGCCCTCCCATAGAGGTCAGGATCCTCCAGTGCTAGCGACTTCAGAGACCCACCCACCAAGGGGGTCATGAGATAGTTTTGATCGAGTCCCTGTACAACATATTTTTTCAATGAATATATATGGATGTATTTATGTATTTCAGAGAAATATATGACATCATCACATGTTTTTGTAGTGATTCAATACATGTACAATGATTTGACTTTATACAATACACACACACATACACACACACACACACACACACACATATATATATATATATGAGACTCGCATTTTTTATTTTGTCTTGTCTTATCATGGATGAACATTTTTACAAGTTTACTTGTTCAATATATAAATATGTTCATGTGATGGATGATTTATCTTAGATGTACATCATGATTTAATTTACAATATTTTCAAATGCATATACATTATTAAACCTTATGATGATCTTTGTATGGATAGGACACATCCTGATGCACACACACACGTGGATACATGAATGCATAGTCACTCAAAAACATAGAAATGAATGTCGTGTTAATAAAGATATATGTACCATGACATGACCACTATAGGGAACTAGGCGTCACGCCTATGATACATACTATACATTTTCTATACATAGTACTTAGGTAGGTGTGCTGCATTGATAGGTCCTTTGAGAGGAGCACCATCCATCGAGGATAAACCATAGGAACCTAAACCATAAACAAATATGATGAGATACGATCCTAACAAGTTTGGGTTAAATTTCCCTCTTTGATTAGGTGACATGTTAATATTTCTCTGATTTTCATAAAGAACAAGGCCACTTACTTTAAAGGTCTAGGGTAAAACACTTTGGTTATATTATCGAGATAAAGATTTCTGATAGGCTTGGAGATGTTGAAGGGCCTTTAAGTGGTGCCAATTTAGAAAATCAATTTGATTTAGGCAAAGAGTGCTATAAGAATCGTCATCAATAACCCCTTTCAGGGAGACATGTAGGGATGAAATATCCAGTTCAATGGGCATGATAGTGTCAACACCATACACAAGGTTGTAGGGCATGGTTTCCATATCCATATGAATGCTCGTGTGATAGGCCCATAAAGAATACACTAATTACATGTGCCAATCCTTACTATTCTTGGTAACAGTCTTACACAAGATCTACTCAATAGTCTTGTTAGATGCTTCCACTTGACCATTGGATTGATGATAGTAAGGTGTAGATAAATGATGTTGGATATAGAATTTTTCTATAAACTTCTTAACATCCTTGTTCTTAAATGGTGTACCATTATCAGAAACAAGAGTAGAAAGAAAACTAAAGCGAGAATTAATATTGTCCGTAAGAAAGCCACATATCATATCGGCAGTAGTTGATCTCAACAAGATGGCTTCAACTCACTTCATGAAATAATCTATGACCCTTAGATGAAGGGGCAAATACTTTATCGATGATATCCAACACCCATATTTGAAAAGGCCATGGAGAAACCTGACTACAAAGATCCTATGAAGGAGCCCAAATCTGATTGCTATGTTGTTGACATTGGGGACACTTCTTGACAATAGCAAAGGAGTCGTTTTCCATTGTTTTCCAATAGTATTCCATGTGGATCAATTTATGGATCAGATATTTTTCCCCAAAATGTCCACCTCCAGAGCAGGAATGGGCCTGTTGAAGGGCAAAGGGGATTTCAACTTTCATCAGAAAGTGCAAAAGAAGACCGTTATGCAATATCCTATAAAGAACATTAGATAAGAGACTTTAATGAGCGGGTAGCTTCTGAATCCACACACACAAGCTTCTACTTGCATCATCGAGAAAGCTTCCAGTCTTGAGATAATTGGAAATGTGTGCAAACCATTATCCTGAATTAACATGGGCAGACATGAGATCATTGAATTGGGTTTAATTAGATATGGTTGAAGAGCAGAGGACTTGTACCATGAAGCGGTATTCATCTTGACAAAAATCTAGGCCCACAAGGGAAGCATCACTTTCCATTGCATCTGCATGACGATTTTCTCTGCATGAAATGTTGTCGATCATGTAAGTAGTGAATTATTTCAGTATAGTTAACACTAAATCATTATATTGAGATAGCTTCAACTTCTTAACATAATAAGCACTTGTAACCTAATTCACAATGAGTTCTAAGTCTCCATGGATGTAGAGGTTCTTTACACCCATGGTAATTGCGGCATAGAGCCCTGCAATCAAGGCCTCATACTCAGGGATGTTGTTGGTACAATGGAATTCCAAACGTAATGAGAGAGGAACGATATTTCCTTCAGGTGAAACCAAGAATACAACCACTCCTAAGCTATCTTGACATCTCAAACTGTCAAAATACATGTCCCACACAGAATCATGATGAATGACCAACACATCCTCATCAGAAAATAGGTCTAAGGTGAAAAAATATTTCTCTGAAGGGGCATCGACCAACTAATTAGTGATGACCTTGCCCTTTGATTTACTTCTGAGTTACAAATTTCAGGTCAAATTCAGAGAGAAACATCACCCATCTGGGTAGCCTTCTCGAGAGATCATATTTTGCTAAGAGATGCTTAAGGATATCATTCTTAGCAATGACCCATGTTTTTGCATGAAGGATGTAATGTCTTAGATTCTGAGTCACAAAGACAAGAGCTAAAAATTTCTTTTCTACAATAGAATATCATGTTTTGTACTCTATCAAAGTACAACTAATGTAATAAACAACTCTTTCCTGACCTTCATCATCGCATTGATCTAGTAGGGCTGCTAGCAGGTGAGATGTGGTAGAAATGTATAGGAAGAAAGGCCTATCAGACATGGCTAGCATAAGGATGGGTGGATTAGATAAGTAATCCTTGATAGAATTGAAAGCCTCGTGACATTCTTCATTCCACTTGAAATGGGTATATTTCTTCAACAAGTAAAGGGGAGAGTACGATAAGCTAATTGAGCCACAAATCAATGAATGGCCTGAATCTTCCCTTATAGACTACAAAGATGAGAGATATTCTTAGGTGGAGTCATGTTCACAATAGAATAAATTTTATCCATATCTATCTTGATTCATCGGCGGGAGACAATGAATCCAAGAATTTTTCTGGCCTCAACACCAAAGACACACTTGACGGGATTCAGTATCATCTTATACAACCAAAGCCTTTCAAAGACTATATGAAGATTCTCGATATGTACTCCACATGCCAAGGAATTTACCAAGATATCATCAACATAATCTTCTAACATCTTATGGATGAAATCATGGAATGTCAAAGTCATGGCTTGTTGATAGGTTCCTCTTGTGATTTTCAACCCAAACGGAATGATAACATAACAAAAGGTGCCTTAGGGGGTTGTGAAAGAAGTTTAATACTGATCTGCTGGGTTGATATGAATTTGATTGTAACCCAAGAAGCCATCCATGAAAGAAAGCAAAGCATAACCCACAGTTGTTTCCACGATCATGTCAATGTTCGAGAGTGGAAATTCATCCTTGAGGGAAGCTTTCTTCATGTCTTGAAAGTCAATGCAAATGTGAATCCAACCATTAGGTTTACTAACTGGGACAATATTCGAGATCCAAGGTGAATAGTTGATAGGATGGATAAAGCAATCTTTCAAAAGCTTCTCTATCTCAGCCTTGACTTATAAGACCACCTTAGGATTCATCTTTTGAATATTTTGCTTCACCATCTTAGCATTAGGACTAAGCACAATGTTATGCACAACAATCAAGTCATCCATGTCGGGCATCTCTTCATAAGACCAAGCAAATATGTTAAGGAATTGATGCAAAAGATTAGGGTATTTCTTGAGCTCCTTAGGATATAAGCACTTCCCAACCTTGATAGCTTAGTTATGATACTTATCACTCATGATGACGTTAATAGCCTCCCCACTAAGGAGTACACTATGATCTTCCTGGTGAGATGTGGATATTTTTTCTTCATTACAAGATAAAGGTGCCCACTGTGAAATGGATTCCCTAAAATATGCCTAGGTATTCAAACAATAAGGGAATCAACATTTGTGATGATAAGAGTGCATCTCATCATATGAACCTAGAAATTCCTTTAAGGATTATTTTTAAGTAAAAAGGTCCAAGGGAATTTTGTTAAGTGATGCGTTACTATCAATCAGTTTCGGATGAACAAGCTTGAGAGGAAGGGGATCAACCAAAATCATGTTAATAGTTAACCATGGTTTTGCCTTTCGATCTGTATGATGATATCCCAGTCCAGTGTTGTGGTGACGAGGTTCGACTTCTAAAGGAATTCAAATACCTTTTCCATTAGGTTCACAACCCTTTCCATCATAGCCAAGTTGAGATACAAGATTATATCCGGGACCATAATTTTTTTGAAATTCTTTGAATGATGGTGGGTTTTTATAGAAAAGATGATCAAAATGATAAGAATAACCTATCTTTATGGTTGCATAATCATCTTTTATAGCCAAGGTGACTGAGATCTTGGGAAACCTGAGATGGATAGGCTTTACTTTATACTCATCAACATGGGAGTCAATGAAATCCAATGAACCCCCACTATTACATTTGGGCCTAATTCCCGATGGCTAATTGTCGGATTTGCAACGACCAAATGTCGGACTTTCGACAAACTTTACCATCAAAAACTAATCGTCAGGCTTCCCGATGATGCCATTTGCGTCAGTCATCTGACGATGTAATGAACTCATATGACGACGGCTATATTTTCACCCCTCACCACAAATATTGGCGGATTTCCGTCGGATTTCCAACGGATGTTATGATTGCTCCTCGACGACCATCCGACATGGAAGTGACGCCAGATATAGAGCATCCTTGTCAGACGTTTCATTAGTTGTCATCAAAATTCTGACGACGAGAGATGATGTGGGTCAAACAACTTTGCCGTTGGTGAATGAAAGAATTGAATGAGTTCTATTTTTAAAAAATTCATTAAACATTATTATTTATTTGATTCAATGTTATTTGCAAAAAAATGATTATCAATGATGTTTCTTTTCTCCAAGAATTATCTAGGATCTTTTCGTCAGATAATATGTAACATCGAATGACTAAATATTTTCTTTACAAATGCTTATTTTATTTAATTATTATCTGAGCATGAATTAAAATTTATATCTGTACGGAAGTAGAACATACAAGCTGAAGAGTCATGTGCAAGCAAATTTCCTAAAAGAAAGCAAGCAAGCATTATCTTGAATGACATTGAAACAAGCTCATTAGTTTCCTAGAAGAGAGCAATTGGAGAAAAGTAGAGGAAAGTGTTTAAGGGTGACAAATAGATAGAGAGTATGCAATACAAACAAACAATGTCTAGAGGGACTAACTGGTTTTGGAGTTCCTGCGAAACCTATTGGGCCACACTTTGGAGGAAATCAATGTATTCATGCAAGGAGCACCTTTTTTCTATTATGAGAATGATGCTTTTGCACCGAAGGATATTTGGAAGTCAATATGCAAAAATTTCTATAGTGTGGAACTAGAATTGGCAGACTCGAAGTAATTGTCAGCTTTCAGAAGACCAAGAGGTTATGTACACAATCTCCTAATAGATGGGCGATTTCAAGCATTACCTCTCCCCCCCATGACTATTCGAGAAGTACTTCCTCAAAAAAAGGACTATTGGCCTCCATGGGATCAAAGAAAAAAATTGAAGCATAGACTCTAGACAATGTGGTGGTGTCCTTCATGAAGAACTCTGCACTATAATTGAAAATTCATGAGAGAAACTGTAGGATAGTGAAGAGAAATACAATCTTGAAAAGTGGGAAGAATGGATCTTGGTTTGGGTGGGGCCAAGTCAGGTGGCTCCTCTAGAGATTGACAAGATAGAAATCATATTAGGATTTGAAAAAGATCACACTCATGGAACTTCGTGTGCGAGTGATCAATTACAGTGTTTAGGTAATGCATTCCAAATAGATACAGTTGTATTACAAATGGGTAATGTCTAGATTGAAGCCTTTTATCCTGATGGCATTAAATTAAAGTTCTTTCTCTATTTTCTGGTGATCTTTGGAGCAAAGGTTGCTTTGCATCGACCTAGGATACATTTAACTTGTGTTGTATCTGCTGAAATATGTATCCTAGGATGATGCAAGGCAACCTCTGCTCCACCAATACCAAATAGAAGAGAAAGTACTTTAATTTAAAGCCATCAAGATAAAATTCTTTCAAGACATATATTAGGTATAAAAGGAAGCCTACCCTATCATTTGACAGGGTTTACTTACAATTCAAGTGATATCTTAATTATAAATTCAATTCAATTCCAAGTGAACAGGCAATCAAGCATTCATCAAGAATTGAAGGAGAAATCAAGTTAATAAAGATATTTAATAGAGGAGATATTTAATAAAGATACCATCTTTTAAATTAAGAAATGGGTAGTTGTTAGGCCCAATATGGAAAGCTAATGTACTGAGAGGGGAGGGGTGAATCAGTACTTCAAATCCTTTTATCAACAATATCTTTATTGTTATGCATAAACCAAAAACTGTTGGCACATAACATAAAGCTAAAACAAATAAGTAACAATTATACATGATTCACTCCATAACACATATATTTTGGTTATGCAGAAACTCTTCGTTAGAGAGAAAAACTGCAGTGGGGATGGCACCCACAACTTCACTACTACAATAATAAAGAGTGCTCAGTTAGAGATACATATTTAGCTATTTCTCATAGCTTACCCTGTTAGGAGTAACAAGATCTATTAGATCTACCTTGCTAAAGGTTTTTACAACATTTATATAAATGCCGCACTTGGTTAGAGGATTTACAATTTATAGACTTGATTAGAGTCTTTTACCCTGTTAAAGGTTTCTCTTACAACTTCAAAATATTACAATAAGATTTGACAAATATCTGCAACTTTACAATTGAAATGTTGTAGCAGATTCTATGTGCTCAAAATAAGATTACCTTGCCTATAGCATACCTCGATAACTCATAAAGTAACTCGATAAACCCTTCTGATTACTCCATTCTTTGATTGTTCTCTAATAACCTTCTAGGTGACCTCTGTGTCTCTATAACAGTCATAATACTCTGTGATTTCTCATGTATCACATAAGTCTTGCTTCATACACATATGCACACACATTTCTCTCATTCACATATATCTAACCCTAAATTCATGCTGTATAAATAGATTTCTTATGTCGGTGATCTGATTCATTGCTTCGATCTTACAAACATGATTTCTCGAATAAATAACCATGCAAAATATTTCATTGGTTAGATGACCTCAAAAGTATACAAAATCTATATGTGCAATTTCCAATGTGATAACGGTTCTATGTGCCTCGATCTCGTAACATGTTTTCATATGTGTGTCTAGGTTCAATGAATCTGGTAACACGTTTCACTCAGTGTATATCAACTCGGTGTATTATCTTTACTGCTTGGTAGACATGAAATAACACTTGGTAGACAACTCGGTGTTTACTGGGCTTTGTGATTGTTTTCCTTCTGTAACCGACTAAATATTTTAGTAGTGGTAACTAACTAGAGTATATAGAATGACTTTGTATATAAAACTAATGGCAATTTTATAAGTAGTAACAATCTCCCCTTTTGAAATTAGTTGAGATTTTTGACAAAACTACTTTCAAAGTCATTACTCAAAAATCTGTATACTTTACAAAATTTGACTAAACATACAGTATATACATTAGTCAATGAAATAGTATAATCAAATATACTCCCCTTATCAATATGTTGTACAAAACTCTGATTATGTGTGTTCGGTGATCAATACTCTGTAATCATTGTTCTTTCCTCTGTTCACTGCTCGGTTCACTACTCTTGGATACTCTACTTATTCTGCTCATTCTACTCAGTATACTCCCCCTGTATACTACACTCTGGTTGTTTGATACTTTGAATACTATACACTCCCCCTGTGTACTTTGATGCTATATATACTTTGATGATATACTCCCCCTTTTTGACAAACATCAAAATTTAGTTACCATTTGGAGGTGGCAACTAATCAAAAATAGATTTGTACTTTGTCTTGGCTTCGGCGAGAGCGACAGAGATTGCTTCCTTTACACTATCCATTAAAGAATTATGTGCATTAATATCAGCCAATAATGAAATTAAGCCATTTAAAGTTCTTCCCTCTTGTGTAGTAGAAAGGTAAGTGGCTCGGTTTAGTTGTTCTTGAACAGATGAAAGATGAGGAAGGAATAATGTTTGAAGTGTCATTATGTCCATCCTAATCTTGTGTTCTTCATTCCTCAGTTCCAATTGCTGAGCCATGAGCTGTTGTAGCTTAGTATAAAAATTTTGAACTGAATTGGGCTTAGGGGTCAACTTATTTGAGAGATCGGTGATCTATTTCTCAATTGCTTCTGTTTTATTCTTAATGTCCTTAAGGAATAAAGAAAATGTGCAAAGTTTCTGAAATAATGAAAGAATGTGCTTGAGTTGAGGGGACAACTCAGCAATAAATTTGACAAGTTTTACCTTGCCAACAACAATGGATTTTTGTACTTCCTCTATCATTTTAGCAGTTATCTCCTTGTCTTCTAGTTTGCTCAAGTATTCGGATGCATCTACTCCAGATGTCTCAATCTAATTTAGGAGTTCATCCAATTGAATATGGATGGCTGCATCAGTTGATACTATAGCTAAAGGTAGCATATCTGATAGTAAGGTCTCTACCTTCTGAAGTACTTTATTCATCTTTTGTATGGTCAGTTGCTTCTCCTGTTCAGCAATTGCTTTGCATACTTTACCAAATTCAGTGAGTTCTTGCCCTTTCAATTTGGAGATGTCTACATTGGGCAACACTATCGGTTTTGATAAATCAATTTTGAAACTATGCTTTTTCAACTTCTTTTCTTTACCTTTCACTGGGTGAACCACTACAATAGCTTGAGAGGCTTGAGGACCCTTGGTAGGTTGCTTGGTAGAGACAACACTTTGGTTGGTTTCTTTATCCTCAGTAGTGTCCTTCGGTGTCTCGGTGCTTGGTGTCTCAACTGTAACATTTTCCATGCTAGAAGGTGCTTGAGAGGTTTGTTCTTGTGAAGTACCTTCTGTTGTAGACTTTTGACCTTTGATGCCTTCACCTGTATCCTAAGGAGCTTTGGTTGTAGCAGGTTGATTGATCGATGGGTAAGGTTGAGCTTGTTCCAAAACAGATTCACTGGAGTTTTGCATAAGCATTGCCTTCTATCATTTCTTGTTCAGGTGCCTCTGCATCCTTGATATCTTCATCTATTTGAATGGTGTCAGCAGGGTCTTGCTCGGTGACATCAGGCTCTTGGTTGGTGACATCGACTATTTCCACTGTAGATTGTTCACCAGCATTCTTTCTTCGAAAGATGTCCTTCCATTTCTCTTTTGTTTCCTTCTCCACTTCTATAAACAAGCCATTCATCAATTTCAAGGCCTTTTGTTTTACTGTAAAATGTGTTTGGCTGTTTGTCAAATGTTCTTTTATTTCATCAACTGACATATCAGGAAAGAGATGCACCAGACTTCTTTCTTTGATTTGTTTCTCCGAGTATAGGGCATATTGTCATCTTGTTTCAATATGTGCATATAATTCCTTAGGAATAGAATTACATACTTCTAATGGGACCACTTGGAATTTTAGAAGTGTGCAAATGACAACTTCTTCAATTTGCCTCTTTTCATCAGCAGATCTGGATTCATATTTGACAAATCTGAATCCACCAAATCCACCATATTCCTTCAGATTTTTACAAAAAATTTCTACACTATGTACATCTACCTTCTTGCTTTTCACAATCTAAAATTTACTTGCATCTTTAGATTCGGTATCACTTAACTCTTTTGACAAAATGAGTCTCTGAGTAGATTTCTTGTAAGTTCTAGTTACCTTAGGAACGACAACAGTCTTTTGTTTCTTACTCGGTGATGCATCTCACATCCTCGACTAACAAGACTCGATCCGGGATGAGTGAAAAGGCAGTTTTGTCATCCAGTTCAGATGCAATTTTGGGAGTCAAAGAGTATTTTAGTGAGGGCTTCTCTACCTTCTTGACAACAATGGGGTCTTGGATCTTAGGTGCCATTTTGATTTCAGATAAAAATTGACATAGGAACCTTAGGCTTTGAGAACTTAACAAACGGAAGACGCTTCACACTTAGCAGATAATAACAACTTAATGAGTTCGGTAAACCAGCTTAGCAATGAGATGAGATTTGATGTAAATACCTTAGATTTTTCTTTCAAGATGGTTTGATTGCCTTGATTTGCTCTGCTTTGCTTCTCAAAAACTTGGTAAATGAAAATGACTGCAAAAAACCTTTAAGTACTCAAAAATACCTTATCAGGCTCCCTGCAAGTTAGGTCAAAGACATTAAATGCACTCGATTCACTTAACTTTCTTTCCCCCTTTTTTGTGTTTTAATTGAGTAACCAAATTTCCTTCATATACCAATTTGACAGACTTCCTGAATTCACCGACTTGATAGATTTCCTATAAAGTGCTCCAAAAGACTTTGATAGAATTTCAAACTTACTACTACATCTTACTACGCAGATTTTGAATTCAGTACATACTAAAATAGGAACTTTTTAAGATTTTACCTTGTGAGAATGCAGTCCCTTCATACCTTTACCGATTAATTTGGACTGGGAGCACCTAACTCAGTAGGTAAGGTGCTTTCTTTATTTGACACAATTTCCTTATTTCTCCAAATCATCTTTAATTTCTCTTTTATTTCCTCAGTGTCTTCTCTAGGTTGATCTCTGCAATCTCTAGCCAAGTGTCCAACTTTGTGACAATGAAAACATGCCATACCGGGATTTCTCCATGATCTTCGATTATTCATTCCAAACCTTATAAAGCAGTTGGCACTTATATGTCCATATTTTCCACAACATTCACACCATATCCTTGTATTGTAATCCCATGGTACTACAGAATATTGTCAGTAAGGATCTGTGTGAGTTCGGTAACCTCTAGTATATTCTTGGTGTGCAGACCACATGTGGTTCTTTTTCTTAAACCAACACTTCTCGGTACTATGTCCATATCTATTACATTTTTTACAAAGCCCTTTGAATTTTGCCTTCTGATAATTATTAACTGACTTTGTCCTACATTGATTAGATGTGTGACCATATTTATTGCAATTGTAACAATAACCATTGGTCTTAGTGGCATTCGGTTGCTTACCTTTTTTGGTTTGACACATGTTGGCAGTATGACCTTTATTTCCACAGTAGTAGCAAATAGGCTTCTTCCTTTTTATGTTATTCCTTTTTCCAGCTTGTTTTGATGATTCTCCTTTCTCGGTAGTGTAGATTCCCTTCTCGGTAGAGTCTTTTCCTTTGTAACCAAGTCCTCCTTCTTTGTAGGGTCGTCTTGTGTTCAGTTGCTCATCCAACATCTTTGATGCTTCATAACTCTTCTTCAGTGTTTCCTTGGATTTCTTCTCTATTTCAAGTTCATTTCTGAACCTTGATACTTCAAGTTTCAATGCTTGATTCTCATCATCTTTCAGATTTGCTTCATGATGTGCATAACCTAGTTGATATGTCATATTTTGTTGAATCCCAGTCAACCTTATGATTTCATCATCCTTATCAGATACTAAAGCTTCAAGTTATTGTTTCTCTCTTTCTAGATCTTTTACTTTGTCCTCGGTTGTCCTGAATGCATCAAGATTTTCAATCATCTATGTGCTAAAATGTTCATGTTCTCTTTTCATTACTTTTAGTTGATCAGCCAATGCTTTGTTCTTTTCTTTCAATTGTCCAATTATTTCTTCAGTCTCTTCAAACATACTATTCTCAAATGATGTCTCAATTTGTTCCACTAACTCTTGAGAGTCCTGCAAATCATCAGATAATCTTCTTCTCACTTTCAGAGATTTTTGCATTTGCCTTTGCATGTCTACAATCACTTGATTAGCATGATCTAATTCTTCTTGTAGATACACAATCCTCCGAGATTGTTTGTATCCTTCCATTGATAAGATATTTCTCTTTAGGCAGTTAAACCCTTTTCCAAGATTCAAGCTCTAATACCAATTGTTAGGCCCAATATGGAAAGCTAATGTACTGAGAGGGGAGGGGTGAATCAGTACTTCAAATCCTTTTATCAACAATATCTTTACTGTTATGCATAAACCAAAAACTGTTGTAACATAACATAAAGCTAAAACAAATAAGTAACAATCATACATGATTCACTCTATAACACATATATTTTGGTTACGCAGAAACTCTTGGTTAGAGAGAAAAATTGTGGTTGGGATGGCACCCACAACTTCACTACTGTAATAATAAGAGTGCTCTGTTAGAGCTACATATTTAGCTATTTCTGATAGCTTACCCTGTTAGGAGTAACAATATCTGTTAGATCTACCTTGCTAAAGGATTTTACAACAATTTATATAAATGTTGCACCTGGTTAGAGGATTTATAGTTTATAGACTTTATTAGAGTCTTTTACCCTGTTAAAGGTTTCTCTTACAACTTCAAAATATTATAATAAGATTTTACAAATATCTGCAACTTTACATCTGAAATGTTTTAGCAGATTCTATGTGCTCAAAATAAGATTACCTTGCCTATAGGATACCTCAGTAACTCATAAAGTAACTCAGTAAACCCTTCAGTTTACTCTGTTCTTTGACTATTCTCTAATAACCTTCTCAGTGACCTCTGTGTCTCTATAATAGTCATAATACTTTGTGATTTCTCATGTATCACATAAGTCTTGCTTCATACACATATGCACACACATTTCTCTCATTCACATATATCTACCCCTAAATTCATGCTATATAAATAGATTTCTTATGTCGATGATCTGATTCATTGCTTCGATCTTACAAACATGATTTCTTGAATAAATAACCATGCAAAATATTTTATTGGTTAGATGACCTCAAAATTATACAAAATCTATATGTGCAATTTCCAATGTGATAACAGTTCTATGTGCCTTGATCTTGTAACACATTTTCATATGTTTGTCTAGGTTCAATGAATTTGGTAACACGTTTCACTTGGTGTATATCAACTCAGTGTATTATCTTTACTACTCGGTAGACATGAAATAACACTCGGTAGACAGCTTGGTGTATACTGGGCTTTGTGATTGTTTTCCTTCTATAACCGACTAGACTATACATACCGACTAGAGTATATAGAATGACTTTGTATATAAATCTATTGGCAATTTGATAAGTAGTAACAGCAGGAGGTAAAGAATACAAACCTTCCATATTGCACACTTCAATGTATATTAAAATCAGTTTAAAGTGTATTCATTCAGGGACCTTTCATAAAATATTCTCAACTTACACATCATAAACAGATCTTAAAATATTCATTGTTTATAATGATAAGAATTTGGTTGTTCCATACACCTTCCTTTACTATTTTAAAAATATCATCGACCAAAATATTGTGCAGAAGTAGTATGGAGTGCATTTCATCTATTTTATGCCTAAATATTTCATCATACCACTTTCTTTTCAAAGGTGACTGATCGATTGCGATGTTTGGGTAATGCATTCCAAATAAATCCAATTGCATACCATTTATCTGTCTTGATTAAAGACTTTTATCGTGATGGCATTAAATTAAACTTCTTTCTCTATTTTCTGGTGATCTTTGGAGCAGAGGTTGCTTTGCATCGACCTGGGATACATTTAACTTGTGTTGTATCTATAGAAATATGTATCCTAGGATGATGCAATACAACCTCCGCTCCACCAATACCAGATAGAAGAGAAAGTACTTTAATTTAAAGCCATCAGGATAAAATGCTTTCAAGACATATATTAGGTATAAAAGGAAGCCTACCCTATCATTTGAAGGGGTCTACCTACAATTCAAGTGATCTCTTAATTATAAAATCAATTCAATTCCAAGTGAACAGGCAATCAAGCATTGAAGGAGAATTCAAGTTGGTGCAGGTGCATTTGGAAGACCAAAGGACTCAATGGAGCCATTAAAGAATTTTTAAGGTCTTAGGAGTGAAGAGCCAATCAATTATGATGTCTTAAGGGGCAGCGTTAAACAACACACACTAAGGTTTGACTGCTTTGGTGTGTTGTGGGCCCATTCCTTCCCTTGACGTCACTTCCTGTACGTTTTTGTTAAAAAGACAATCACTGTTAGCATTTGAATTTAAATAATGTTCCCGCATTTGACTGCATAGAACAAAGCAAATGGCATAAGAAACTCTCATCTACCTCGCAGCTATTATAGAATACCTCCCCGGGGATATATTATCATGTCCATTCCTACTTTATGTTATCGATGAAATACATAAGCGTCCTCACAATATAGTCAATGCAACAAATAGATTTCCATTTCGATCAATTTTATTTGCCAATGTACTCTCTACCTGTGCCAAAATGGGAGCTTTGGAACAAAATATGGGCTTCCATCAAAGCAGAAGGTAGGGGAAATTAATATTAGATGTTTACGGTTGGAAATGCTCTGTTTGACATGTTTGGAAAATTTGAAAGTACAGACATGAAAGCGCATGAACTATTTGGTGAGATGCATCAAAGAAACGCGATCTAATGGAATGCTATGATATTAGGAAAAGGTCCTAATAGAATCCCCAACTAATTACTCTAGAGAAAGATATAACTAAAGAAATAAATTCAATCCTCACCACTATGGTCTTGAAGGCTTTTAAGACACTTGGATTCCTATTTTGGCCCGCTTTTCCTTGACCCTATGTTAAGATAGTAAACTAGTTTGAGAGAATCTATTGGGTGGGAAATTGTGTATGGTTTCAATTATTTTCATGCATGGAAAGTGATTTAAAGTTTGGACCAATAGAGGATAAGTATTTCTTGAACCTTCGAGGACATGTGTAGAGCACCGCATGGATGTTTCTCCATTATTGAACTCTTTGAATATGTAAGTAAATTATTTTGGGTTGATGACACAGTAAGTGTGGTATTTGTCTTTTCGATATGTTGTGGATAATATTAATCAAATATGGAATTTTTTTGATGCTATATACACTATGTTTTGGATTGAATTTAGGTAAGCAAAGAGGTAATGGAAGAATAAAATAGGTACACAAAGGAAGAAGAGTGAAATAGGTGGTTTGGGATGGAGGTTACAATTATATGATAATTCGTATGGATAATATTTTGTCTATAAAGAGGCAAATAAGCTATCACAACTTCAACATGAATGAATGCCTCATCTACAGAAGCAAAAGGTACCTCTAATGGTTTCAAAATTTGTCAAAATAGTTATGATATACCAAATAATCAAGTGGAATATCCTTTAGGTAACTAATATTATCTTCAAACTATTTATTTTGATTTTCATCATATATAGACCTAATTGCCCCACCTTTAGGAGATAACTATAGGAGATAATTTATTACATTTAAAAGTTCATCATAAATAAATTACTTATACATGCTATGTGAATGTTTACTATCACAAATTTATTTTAATTCATTTATCTACATGAATACACTCTTTATTTATTAGTTCTAGGAATGGAGCACTCACATGGGAAAACAAAATGCTAGGTTTGAGAAAAATAGTTAAGAGATTGGATATATTTTTTTATATTTTCCAAATGGCTTGAGTATAATGATAATATAATTTTTAAAATAGGTTTATATCACTTTCCTTTGACTTGGTCATGGAAGATCATCTAAACCCCGAATGCACCTTCATTTTTAAAACCATGTAGTTTAAGGTCAATCATTCATATCTATATTATCAAACATTAGAAATAACCATAGAAATAACCCTTTATCATTTCCATGTGCATTTCCCTTGGTTTTAGTCCCATTCTTTCTTTATTTTATTCAAAACAAAATTTATAGATGCCTCTACTTGTCTCACCATTCATTAATTGTTTGGGATTTTCATTCCATTCACCAAGGTTGGCATCTATTCTAAGACTCTGTGTCATGGCCAAGCTAAATGATTTGACTCTAGTTTCTCTCCAATCTAGTCACCTAGTAGCATGTGAAATCTATCTCTTCCTAATTATTATTCTCTCCATCTTGTTAATGACCATTTCATTAATGACTCCTTCCTCATAATTTTGGACAAGTGAGACAATGTTAGCTCAAGGAATATTTTCAATCCTCTTCCAAGATTCTTTCCCAAGTAATAATCTTGCATATTGGAAAATAAGTTACGCTTCTATTTTTCCAAGCTAATCTTCCTTATAATGTTTAGATTTACTCTAAAGTGCTCATTGTGACTCATGTTTTCTACTCTTCCTATTAGTCTCATTCTAATATCTACTACAAAAATATGGAATGATTACATTTATATTTTATTTGTGTCTCCTAAATATCCACAAAATTTGGAACAATAATACAATTTTTTAATAATATTTAATTGTATAAGAAAGGATTAAAATGGAACTAAACACTCTAAATAAACTAATCAGGGTTAAACGGATAAAATAGGATCAATTCATGAAGGATAAACTAAGATCAATTCATAAACTAGGATCAAGAATTGAAGGAGAAATCACTATTAAACTTACCCCTGTCTCATATAACCCTATGTTGGCTAGGCCCCACAATAATTAGAACATCTTAATTACTACTGTCCTAAACCTTGCATTGACTGTCATAATTTCACAGTGAGCTGAGTTAATTAGTCCATTAGCGAGATTGGGAAATAGTTTGGTATTGAGTTAGGTGTTGGTGGAAGGTTTAAGGAGGTACACTATCATCATATTAATGTTAGAGAATGTTGTATGAAGAAGAATGGCCATGAAAGTAGTGGCTGTCCTAGCTAAGTGCTTGAGACTATCACAAAAAGTGAGTGTTGCAGTAGTGAATCTTCCTTTGACCTTTGTGTGTTTGGGAGGGTAAAGACCCACATATCAACTATCTACTTTGACATCTTAGGATGGTGTCCACCTACTCTAAAATCTTGTGGGCACTCTCTGCCTGATACTAACATATACATAACATGTGCCTCTCATATAACCCTATGTTGGCTAGGCCCCGCCATACATAGAAGGCCTAGCTTGATAGGCCTATAGTCTCTCATACCTAAAATGAGAGACTTTACCATAGCTGGTTACAAACTTCTCTCATGCCTCTTGTGTCCTCCCATATACCTCCTTTTCCATAAGAGACTTTGCCATAGAAACCCTAAAGTCATTTGGATTGGCCATGTGTAGGAAAACTAAAATTTTGGGCTTTCCACCCCTAATGAAATAATTGACAAGTAACTTGTCTTGAATGTAATATACAAACTACAAGAACTCCAAAAACTAACTCTCATGTTGAGCCACTATGAAACCTTATTATGTAAATTGTGAAACTTATCTATGCATCTCTGTCAAAAATATTTTGAAATAGAACACACTTTGAAGCACTCCAAAATGGTATCTGGAGAGGGTTTCCAATGTGATTTGGTGTTGTTGGCATTTCAATAGAAGGAGATTGTTGATATTCATTAAGGATATTGAGAAGGTTGTTGAAGATTATTTGATATAACTGAAAAAGGATGATAACTATCTTTATAACATTATTTTGTCATTGATGTCAAGAAATTGATTTTCTGATTCAGTATGATGTTGCCATATCTTAAGAAGTATGTTTTGATGAGAATTAAGATGTCGATAAAAGACACAAAAATAATGTGATGAATAAGGGGAGAAATAAGTTATTCAATGGGAAACTATTACCAAGTTAGAAAATGATGAGATCATGATATTTAGATTGTTTTGATATCCTACAAATGTTGTTGATTGTAAGGTTAATACTATACTATGTCACTGAGCAAAGAACCTAGTCGGTAAACCCTAAGGTTATCGATATTGGTTAATGAAGGCGGAATGTCTACCGAGTAAAGTTTAGTATTTACCGAGTTGCAACCGAGTTATGACAATTTGCATTGGATGGATAAAAGCATTATTTAATGAAGGATACTGATGAGCTAGAGATGTATAAATGATTGGTATGCCACGCATGGAGTTTGTTAAGGATCTACGACAATGGAAAATTAAGAGGAAGATCTACAGCACAGATTGAACCGCAATAACCTTGTGCAAGTTCCAAGAAAGGAATGCAAGTCCCAAGGCAAGGTAAAATGTTTTTAGATCGAAGGATACATTGAACCTAGTCAAGATTGAAGATCTGATGGCTAAGATTGATCATGGGAAATGTGATCAAGGAGATTCAGTGGTTAGAAAATTGTTTATAAATAAGAAATTATTGATGAACAATGTATGCGGGCAAGTGTAAGCACAGGGATGCTACAGAGTGATTACTGAGCATAGAGGCTTGAAGACCTATTTTGAATAACAGAGTAAGGAGCCCATCAGTGGGACAAGATAAGTCCTATGACAAGATTGTTTTGAGCAAATAAGAATCTGCTTTAGCATTTTAGATGTGAAGTTGTAGATATATTTATTACTGTTGTTTATTTTGTAAGTGATAGAAAATCTCTTAACCGAGTGGACTTAACAGTCTTATTTGTAAACCCTCTAGCAAGGTAACATTCTAAATGAGTGTTTGAAATCCATTGACAAGATCACTTCTAACAAAGTGAAGATCCTAACAGATCTGAGGGAAATCCCGTAACCGGGTCACATCTAGCAATGTGTTTGTAATATTTAACAGGATTTGCTTTTAACTGAGCATACTCTAGAAGAGTATATTTCTTAGTGGGTCTGAAATCCCATAGTGGTTTTTGCCTATTTAGGTTTCCACGTTAAATCTGGTGTTATATGTGTTATGATGATTATGTGTTTATGAGTTTGGATGTTTAGCAGTTTTTTATTATATCGCTGAAGTATAAGTTACCGAGGTTGAATCTGTTGATTTTATGGAAGATTAAGTTTGTATGATTCACCCCCCCCCCCCCCACTCATGTTGTTAGCTATTGGCATCAGAACTTTACAATTGGTATTAGATCTTTGGACTCCAAAAGAAAAGTTTAAAAGTACTTGAGGCAAAGATCCAAAGATGTATAAAAGGGATGCACCAAAGCTGAACAAGTCAAGTTTGTCTACATGGAAGAAAAGGATGAAGCTGCATTTATCAAGAATTGGAGAATATGCAATATATTATTTGGAGAATGATTACATACCACCAAGAACTAACCCAATGACCTTGGAAGAGATAAAGGAAAAGAAAGAACATATTCAAGCTATGATTGAAATAACATCAACATTGACCGACATCAGAGTTTAATGATCTAGAAGGTTGCAATGATGCAAAAGCAATGTGGACTAAGCTCATATCTGTGTATGGAGGTGATGAACATGTCCAAAGAGAAAAACTAGATAGTCTAAGAGGACAACTTGTATCCATGAGAATGAATGAAGGTGAGAAGATAACCCAATACAGTACAAGGTTAAAGGAGACTATCAATCAAATTAAAGGAGCAGGAGGAACTATTGAAGAAAAGGAAGTAACAAGTAAGTTGTTGAGAACCCTTCTACCTGATTATGCTATTCAAGTCTCTACAATCAATGAACTAAGGTCTGTACCTAACATGCCAGTTTATTTGGATGCTACTATTTGTAAGCTACATGCATTTGAGTTACGTAATTTTGATAACAGTGGGTCTTCGGTAAATAAAGTAGAATCTGCATTCAGTTCTTTTCATATTGCTGAATCTGATGATTACAATGATAGAATTAGTAAGCACTCTGAAGGGAATCACAATGGAGCAAGTGAAATATTTCGCAATAACATGGAAGAAGTGCACAAACTATATGAGGAAATCAAGAAACAAGAAGAGTTTGAAGCATTATTAGCTAGAAGGTTACTGAGAGGAAAAGGTAAGTATAAAGGACAGCTACCTTTAAAATGTTTCAATTGTGATAAAATAGGACATATGGCTTCTAACTACCCTGACAAAGAATCTAGTGAAAAGAGAGAATACCGAGATAACAGGCAGAAAGATAACCAATATAGAGGACACCAAGACTTCAGAAGGAGAGACAGAAAGACATGCCTAGTAGCTGATGAGGAATCCAACGATGACAAATCTGATGAAATGAATACATAGGAAGTTGTTTATGTGGCTATTATAGATGGATCAGATGAAGAAAGGTATGAAGAAAAGGCCCTAATATCTCACATAAATAATAATAATTCTTGGATCATAGACAGTGGATGCTCACATCACATGATAGGTGATAAACACAAGTTTGTTAAATTAGAAGACTATGATGGAGGCTATGTAAGATTTGGTAATGATGCACCATGTCCTGTGAAAGGTAAAGGATCTATATCACTTCTTGACAATGCTAAATGTGATGATGTATACTAGGTTGAAGGTTTGAAATATAATTTGTTGAGTGTAGCATAGCTAAACAATACAGGATACCAAATAGAATTTTAGAAAGGAATTGTCAAAGTTCATGACAAGCATCGAAAGTTAGCTGCTAGCGGAACACAAACAAAAGGTAATACATTTCATCTTGACTCAACTCAGAACAAGTGTCTTTATGCTAAGATAGATGATACCTGGTTATGGCATAAAAGGTTTTCTCATGTAAATTTTGATAATTTGGTCAAAATAAGCAAGAAGCACTGAGTAAGAGGTCTACCGAGTATGGAAAAACCTGAGAATGCTATATGCCGAGGATGCCATATGGGTAAGATGACAAGATCAAGATTTACAAGTAAGTCCTACACTTCTAAAGGAATTTTAGATCTAGTACACACTGATCTTTGTGTCCGATGAAAGTTCAAAGTTATTATGATGATAAATATTTCATATTATTTGTGGATGATTACTCAAGGATGATGTCAGTTATGTTTTTAAAAGAAAAATCAGAAGCTTTTCAAATGTTTAAATGGTACAAGGAAAGAGTTGAAAATGAAACAAGAAGACAGCTGAAATGTCTTAGATCTAATAGAGGAGGAGAGTTCACTTCTCATGAATTTAACTTATTCTACAATGATCATGGTATAAAAAGACAAGTATCTACACTGAGAACACCTCAGCAAAATGGGATAGCTGAGAGAAGAAATAGATCAATTGTAGATTGTGCAAGAACCCTGATGATAGAAAAGAGGGTACCTCAAACATTTTGGAGAGAAGCAATCAGCACTACAGTTTACACCCTGAACCGAGTTCAATTGAAGAAAGGAACTATGAAGACATCATATGAGATCTGATATGATAAGAAACTTAATGTAAGTTATTTTAAAATCTTTCGAAGTAGATGCTATGTTCACAAAGATGATAGAAATGGAAAGTTTGATCAGAAAAGTGAGGAAGGAACATTTCTTGGTTATTCTTCTAGAAGTAAAGCATTTAAATGTCTGATAAAATCATCTAATAAAACAGTGGAAAGTGTAAATGTGAAAATTGATGAATTTGCAGAAAGAAATGATGAAGAAAATTCTAAAGAACCAGAAGATTATGAAGAATTTGTTTACGTTCAACTGAGAAATCCTATCGAGAAAGTTGTTGAAGAAAATGAAGATAATGTCTAGTTACCGAGTGATGAATAAGATCGTACAGAACCTACCGAGCCTATATTAGCCAAATATGTCAGAAGACATCATGCATCAAGTCAGATTATAGGAGATAAGGATGATCTAGTGATGACAAGGAACAAACTGAGACAAAACACATGTCTGATATCTAAATTTGAATCGAGAATAGTAAAAGAGGCATTTAACAGTGAAGATTGGGTAAATGATATGATAGAAGAAATTGATCAAATCAAGAAGAATGACACATGGACACTGATCCCAAGACTGAAGGACAAAAATGTAATCGGTACAAAGTGGATTTTCAAAAACAAGCTAAATGAAAAAGGTGAGGTCATTCGGAACAAAGCAAGACTAGTTTGCAAAGGTTATGCTCAAGAAGAAGGAATAGATTATGGTGAGACTTTTGCACTAGTGGCTAGACTTGAGGGAGTAAGAACATTGTTGGCATATGCTGCTTTCAAAAATTTCAAGGTATATCAAATGGATGTTGAATCTGCATTTTTGAATTGTATACTAGAAGAAGTTTATATTGAACAACCTGAAGGATTTGTTGAAGACAAGAGTAAAGATCAGGTATGCAAATTAAACAAAGCTTTATATGGTCTGAAACAAGCACCTAGAGCATGGTATGAGAGACTGCACTCTTACTTAATCAAGATTGGTTTTATAAGGACAAGTGAAAACAATAACATGTACATGAATAATGATGAGAACAATGGTATACTGCTTTTAGCCATATTTGTTGATGATATTATTTTTTGTGGTAATGACTCCTTATGCAAGAACTTTGGAAATGAAATGTGCAAAGAATTTGAGATGTCATTAATTGGTGAGATAAAGTATTTTATAGCTTTACAGATACTACAAATGAAAGATGAGATTTTCATTACTCAATCCAAGTACATAAAGGAAATCTTGAAGAAATTTGGAATGGAGGATTCTAAACCAGTAAGTACTCCTATGACTACCAACTATAAACTATCAAAGAATGATGAATATGCATTTGTTGATGAGACACTTTACTGATCTATGATTGGGAAGTTGCAATATGTTGTGCATAGTAGACCGGATATAGCACATGCAGTAGGTATTGTTGCAAGATTTTTTGTAGATCCCAAGGAAACCCATATGACAACAATCAAGAGAATTTTTTAGATACTTGAGAGGTACTGAAGATTATGGCTTAATATATGAAAAGAGAAATGATTTTGATTTAAAAGTTTATACTGATGCTGATTGGGCAGGCAACATAGATGACAGGAAAAGCACAAGTGGTGGAGCTTTCATTTTAGGAGAAAGACTAGTGAGTTGGCTTAGTAAGAAACAAGGATGTATTTCATAGTCAACAGTAGAAGCTAAATATGTTGCTGCAACATTGAATTGTACCAATATAGCATGGATCCAACAACTATTGGAAGGTATAAATGAGAAAGTTACCAAGCTAGTAACTATATTCTATGATAATATGAGTGCCATTAACATTTCAAAGAATCTGGTAATGCACTCTAAGACAAAACATATCTCTATGAAGTATCATTATCTCAGAGAAGAAGTTCAAGAGAATAAAGTTGTGCTGGAATATATCAGTTCAAAGGAGCAATTAGCAGACATCTTCACAAAGCCACTGCCAAGGGACACTTTTGAATATCTTAGAAGCAAGTTAGGGGTCCTACCCCTATCTTCTACTCACTAACAGAGTTCGATGAAAGCATCAATTTGATGAATCTATAGAATATTATGTGTGGATTGATGTTGATTTACACACTTTAGAAGGTTTTCTAAAGGTTTGCAGGAAATAGTGAATAGAGACAAGTTGCTCTGACTGAGATTGAGATGATACACAGCAAGGCAAATCACTTCATAGAGGAAGAAATCATGATTTAGTTCTTTTACTTTTTGGCATTGTTGTCAAAGGGGGAGAAGACTAAATGGTAAAATCCTAAATGAAGAAGATAACAGAAGACTAATGATAGGGGGAGAAAATTACAAAAGGGAGTAGACTAAATGCAAGACAACAGCTCATAAGCCTAATGAAAAAGCGAGAAGACTTCAGGAGATTTTAATAGCTCAAGGATAACAGGAGAAGTCTAACAGCAATCTGAATCTGAATCAATTTGAATATCTTATTGGTATTACCATTTAAAAGTTGGTTTTGCCAACAATGCCAAAGGGCGAGATTGTTGGCATTTCAATAAAAGGAGATTGTTGATATTCATTAAGGATATTGAGAAGGTTGTTGAAGATTATTTGATATAATTGAAAAAGGATGATAACTATCTTTATAACATTATTTTGTCATTGATGTCAAGAAATTGATTTTCTGATTCAGTATGATGTTGCCATATCTTAAGAAGTATGTTTTGATGAGAATTAAGATGTCGGTAAAAGACACAGAAAGAATGTGATGAATGAGGGGAGAAATAAGTTATTCAATGGGCAACTATTACTGAGTTACACAATGATGAGATCATGATGTTTAGATTGTTTTGATATCCTACAAATTTTGTTGATTGTAAGGTTAATACTATACTATGTCACTGAGCAAAGAACCTAGTCGGTAAACCCTAAGGTTATCGATATCGGTTATTGAAGGTGGAATGTCTACCGAGTAGAGTATAGTATTTACCAAGTTGCAACCGAGTTATGACAGATCGCATTGGATGGATAAAAACATTATTTAATGAAGGATGTTGATGAGCTGGAGATGTATAAATGATTGGTATGCCGCACATGGAGTTTGTTAAGGATCTATGGCAATGGAAAATCAAGAGGAAGATCTATAGTGTAGATTGAACTGCAATAACCTTGTGCAAGTTCCAAGAAGGGAATGCAAGTCCCAAGGCGAGGTAAAACATTTTCAGATCGAAGGATACATTGAACCTAGTCAAGATTGAAGATCTGATGGCTAAGATTGATCATGGGAAATGTGATCAAGGAGATTCAGCGATTAGCAAATTGTTTATAAATAAGAAATTATTGATGAACAATGTATGTAGGCAAGTGTAAGTACAAGGATGCTACATAGTGATTACCAAGCACAGAAGCTTGAAGACCTGTTTTGAATAACATAGTAAGGAGCCCAGCAAAGGGACAAGATAAGTCCTATGACAAGATTGTTTTGAGCAAATAAGAATCTGCTTTAGCATTTCAGATGTGAGGTTACAGATATATATATTACTATTGTTTATTTTTTAAGTGACAAAAAATATCTTAACCGAGTGGACTTAAGAGTCTTATTTGTAAACCCTCTAGCAAGGTAACATTCTAAATGAGTGTTTGAAATCCTTTGACAAGGTCACTTCTAACAAAGTGAAGATCCTAACAGATCTGAGGGAAACCCCTTAACCGGGTCACATCTAGCAATGTGTTTGTAATCTTTAACAAGATTTGCTTTTAACCGAGCATACTCTAGAAGAGTATATTTCTTAGTGGGTCTGAAATCCCATAGTGGTTTTTCCCTATTTGGGTTTCCATGTTAAATCTAGTGTTATATGTGTTATGATGATTATGTGTTTATGAGTTTGCATGTTTAGCAGTTTTTGACTATGTTGCTGAATTATAAGTTACCAAGGTTGAATCTGTTGATTTTATGGAAGATTAAGTTTGTGTGATTCACCCCCCCCCCCTCATCTTGTTAGCTATTGGCATCAGAACTTTACAGGTGCATTTTATCCTCCCAGTACCACAAGGTGGGATCAAGTCCTCTCAAAAATTGCATTGAAAATTATGCCTTTAAGTTGCTCACATATAGATGCAACCCAAAGCATAAGTCCAAGCTAAGTAACCAAGACTTAACCTCAACCCCATTTGTGGATCTTAAAAATGTAGAGGATTGGAGATGAAGCAACTCTTGAATATGATCCTTTGGCTCATGATATGTGCTTGCTATAGTCTATACCTCTTGTATTTATGCATGATGAGGCTAAGTAATGTGTATTGATCAATATTCTATCTCCTCTGTGAGTATTTCCCAAATTCAAGGCAAAATCCTAATAAGCTCCCAAGATGCAAGTATATGCTCCTCTACTACAAGTGAATCGTCATGGCTTGTAATATTTGAGGTCCATACTCGAGCTACTCATCTTGGTGAAAAATCTCAAAGTGATATGACCCTTCCTTCCATTTCCTACACCCTATTTTCTAACCCACACCTCATAACCTTTACCTCACTTCCTATCATTATTACCTTCCATCTACCTTTCATATCCCCTATCTTAACCTCCTTCACTTTCCTACATCCTATCCTAAACCTTAACCTCATACACACTTACTTTTACTTCACCTACCTAACCCCATTCCATCCTTCACATCCTTAATTTATCTCCCCCCATTCACTTTCCTACCTTCCAAACCCCTAACATATCCTAACTTAATCTTTCACCATTACATCCTTCATCACTTACCTCCCTATCTTACCTCCCTATATTATCATATTTCACCATTTTATACCACCTTCCTAACGGTACACTTATGCTCCCTTCCAAAACACCAACAAAAAATAGCACTCGATTACTACACAATGCTCTCACGATTTTGCAGCAAGGATATCACCTCAATTTGAGTAGTAGCAGATATCAGAGCATAGAGCAGTGAAAGACAACTATAGTAGTAGTTTCCTATAGGATCATGAGATGGATCTATCACCGAGGCTTCTTTCTTTGTTGCCTCTGTTGGATGAAGGGAAGCATTGAGGAACAACTAACACCTCTCCTTGCAGGGGTTCCCCGTTCCAGATGGAGGCTCACCTTCACTGCTTCAGATTCTGGGATAACCTTCATTCAATGTGCGATGTAGGTTAGGGTCATTGATTTCGGTAACTTCACCAGTCATGTCTGGGAGAAAAATGATCAATTGATCGATGGTTTATTAGCTAAATGGACGTTGGTCACTTCTACAGTCATGTCTACAAGAACAATGATAAATGGAGAGAGGGGTTATGTTGGGGCCCCTACTATTGTATGCCCCTACTATTCTATGGTGGAAGAAGATCTATTCCATCTGATTTTTTCCTGGTCAGATTGATCCATAGTTGTTACGCTCCATCCTAGGGAAGAGGGATTGAAGCCAATCCAAAGGATGGAGGTAGTTCACCCTCGGTTGAGAAAGTTAAGTTCTGGACAATTCAGTTGAAGGGAGGGAGGCTCTTAGGGAACCCTAACAAAACACAAAAACAAAAACATAACAAAATTCCTAACAAAATTCTTAACAAAACACAAAAAAAAATAAAAAACATAACAAAACTCCTACCATGAAGCTGGAGGAAAGTTTCTCGTCGCCTAGTATCCTGGTATAGCTACTCTTCTAGCACCACCTCATTCCATGACTGGTTCCCTACAGAGGTGTAATTTTGTAATGGTAGAGGTGGGAGGAAGAGGCAGCACGAAGTAATGGCAGAGGTCGATGGACAAAGATGCGGGATTTATGAAATGACTTGATCTTTTCTTTTTTTTTTTGAAGTAATGCACGTGGTCATCAGTATTTCAACAAACGTGGGCACTTTTTCTAAAAGAACCAAAATGTGATTACCAATTCCTTCTCCGTCGAAACCAAATATATCATTGACGTCGAAATTCTGACGAAATCAGGCATTTTTTCAAAAAAAAATCAAATTTTATCACAATATACCTTCTCCGTCAGAAACCTTCATCAGAATTTTAGGCAAAATGTATTAGTGCCCAATCATCACCTAAGAATGCGTTCATCTTTGATAGAGAAGATGACTTAGCTAGAGAGGACTTATCAGAAGTAGCCTCTAGCATTTGAACTTTAGGAGGATCTTCCTTCAGGGATTTTTCTTTTGAGGAATACTACTCATCAGATTATCTCCCTTTAACAACATCCTACATTTTAATCATTTCTTCCTCCTTATATTCCTCCTTTTTAGTAGGGAAATAAAGATAGGAGTTGTCATCGAGGAAGACAAAGGGGGAACATAGTTTTGAAATGAAGGTGTAACAAAGGCTTGACCAACTGCTACTATTTGACATAACTGCATAGCCTCACGATCAACCTTAACTGTAACAACTTGATTATTAGCTACAAACTTTAAAAATCCATGAAGTGTAGATGAAACAACTCCCAAAGCATCAAGCTATGGTCTACTTTAAAGGAGGTTATATGACAAAGAGGCTAGAATCGCATGTACAAGGGTCAAAATAGTGATAGCTCTGACCTTCAAGGATAGTATGATAGTCCCTACAATGGTTTTACCACTGTGTTCAAATCCTCGAATGAACAAGGAGGAGGTTGCCAAATAATTTGGGTCCACCATTTTTGGAAACAAATATAAACCACAAACATTTAATGAAGAACTTGTGTCAACAATAGTTTGTCTAATACCAACACCATTCACATGAACAATAATCATTAGGGGATTCACTAAATTTCTTACTGTGAGAGGTGGGAATTCATGCAAATAGAAAGTAATATTAAGTCAATCCAAATGAATATGATCCATTAGTACATTGACATCTATCGGTCTCATAAAAGAGGGTAGAAAGACCTTTTGCAAGGATTCTTACAATATACCTTGTTACACTGAAGCAGTTTGAAGCAAATCCCATAGCGAGATCATAGATGGAGTAACCTTAAGTTTCTCAACGCGATCATAGTCATTGCTTATCCGTCAATAAAGGTGCCTTAGGAAGGCTAGGTTGAGAAGGAGATAGAGAAGTTTGTGGTTTCTTAAGAGCTTATTTATTTTGTCAAGTATTGCATATGTGACCAATCATATCATGAGACGATTGCTTGGATTGCATCAATCTAGCGTACAAGTCAAAAGTTTCTCCTTTGAAAGGATTCCCATTAATGGTTTTAATTTTCTTAGGAGAAGGAATTTTCACAGTCACATGGATGTAAGGTATCTTAGGCCTTTGTGTTGTCATTGATCTTAACCGGTATGGGATGTTAACCACCGA
Organism: Cryptomeria japonica; assembly: GCF_030272615.1. Classification (NCBI taxonomy): domain Eukaryota; kingdom Viridiplantae; phylum Streptophyta; class Pinopsida; order Cupressales; family Cupressaceae; genus Cryptomeria; species Cryptomeria japonica. The sequence continues at coordinate 43,179,131 of NC_081413.1, forward strand.
GTAAGTATTGGAGACTGGTAATGAATGTCAATCGGTGAGTGATGTGTTGGTAGTGTGTTGTTGCCAACCAACAAGCATGTGATCGATAAGAAATGAAGGTTGAACTAATAAACAATGTGAAGGAAACCACTCTGCAATTTGATGACAATTAATAGGACTCCCACTGGATGAAGATGTTGTCACCGGATGAAGAGAAGACTGATAGAAAGTGTGCTGCCTCAAGATAGTAAGGAAGACATAGGTCTGGTTAAATATGTGTCTGCTCAAATAGAGAATTCATGTTTGTGTAATGTCAGAAGAAGACTCGGAAATGTAATATCAATCGGTTCCCATCAAATGGTTGATAACAAGTAACAAAGATCCACTTCTACCGGTAAGTAGTAATACTTAGCTTATCTCACAATATGCATGGAATGCATCATAACCCTCCAAGATAAGACAATCAAGAGATATAAAGCAAGTGGTTGAAGGCACACACTAGATGAACAAAGTGAAACATAATGATGTCTCTGGTGTGTGAAACTAGACATGTGCACTGGACCAACAAGAGTAAGCATGATGAGATACCAGGATAGCTAAGAGTGTGATGAGTTTGTCACTTTGACAAACCGGTTGAGAGTGAACCGGTCAAATGAAGAAGAAGGTAAGTGTTACAATTTATAGACATGGATTCACTCTAGGTTGCCGATATCAGTAGAGATTCTTGTTGATGAGTGATGTCTGAGATTATCATTCCACCAGTATGATAGGAGGCATGCATTAGAGACTAGGGACATGTCTATGTCAACCGGTAAGAAAGAAAAGAGGAAAAGTGAAGAGCTCTCATCAAATGAAGATGGACATAGTGACTCACTCTAGATACATGTTGTGGATTGGCAAGTTTGGTGACTGGGAAAATGTGATCCCACCAATAAAACAAAGAAGAGCTGGCATGTAGGTTAACTGGTTAGAGCATCATCGATAGGGTAAGATGAACCAATGGTATAAGGTATACACTAGTTGTGTATTATGGTTAGTTACCAAACTTGAACTGAAATAGTGAGCTGAGGTGGATGTCGACAAAGAAGACATGTAGCTTCCAGGTGGCAAAGTAGATAACCTAAAATGCAAAGGTTGGTGAATGAGGTAGTTGGTGATTGGGTCGACAATTAATGTAGACTGCAAAAATCATGGGTTGAGTGTAGAAGGATGTGGCTTGAGACAGATGTAAAGGTTGGTTGTTGAGATGTGATGATTGATGCAGGGGTATCTAGGTGCAAATCAGATTTGGTGAAGGGACCTGCGAGATCATTTGTGGTGATTGACAATGCATGGTTGACAAAATAGGTTGCATATTGCCAAGGTTAGAAAACGTGTACTGGAAGGGCAAGTAATGGTATTGTTGCATGATTTGTCACAAGCTATCCATCCTGGATACAATATCTGATTGGATTTGATATGGTTCATGGTCAGTAGAAGAAACTCTAGTACACCAAGGTTGAATTGATGTTTTGGTGGGAAAGCACTAGTATAAATGGGTAGATCAAAGATCATATCGATTGTTGTTGTAGGAGAGAGTGACACTGGTGAAGTGAGTGCACACAGAGAGTCAATCAATCTGAGAGTTTATTGCTAAACATTGAAGTGATTGAGAGTGTTGAAGAAGGAACCAGTAAGAAGAGTTTAACAAATAAGTGTGATGAGCAGGTATTGATCTATCTATTGGAGGGTAGACTACTAAAGTGAAGATAGATCAAGAAGTGAGAGGAAGAGCAAGAAGAAGATCTGGTAGACAAGATTGAACCAGAAAGGTTCAAGATTCAATGAGAAGCTACTATAGAGCACAAATATCTTTTATATTGGAAAAGACTATACCGGTAAGGAAGAGTGAGTGAAAAAGGAGATTCGGTAAGGCAGAAGCAGAGAAGAAGAGGATTCAAAGAGAGAGAGAAAGGTTTTGGTAGAGCAGAGGTAGAGTGACAGAAAGAGATTCAACTGGTAAGGGTTGAGGTAACTGGTGAAGCAGTTGCAAAGTTTGTCAGTTCACCTAACCAACAATGTCTAAACTGGCAAGTTTGCAGCAGAGAGTAAAGGAGAGTAGGAACAGTGTGAGTGGGGAACGGGAACTGGTAGAGAATAGAGAAGTGTTGAACCAAAAGAGAAGAGTTAAACCAAAAGAGAGAATTAAATTGCAGAGGTTACAAAACTCATTTGTAACTAGGTTATTACTATAGTTTTGATATTATTCATTGTATTCACTGAGTTGGTGCTCGGTGCAGGGGTTGGTGCCCTAAATCAGAAAGGGTTGGTGATCCTTGGGTTGGTGCCCTAAATCAGTAGGGGTTGAAGTTCCTTGGGTTGGTGCCCTAAATCAGAAGGGGTTGGTGGTCCTTGGGTTGGTGTCCTAAACATTGTAATAGTTGTTTATTATGAGGTTAGATTGGAGCAGTTTACACCAACAACTTTTCTCACTGAGGTTTTTCCCATATTTGGTTTTCCTCGTATATCCGGTGTTATGTGATGTATCCTTGTGTGTGCTTGCATCTTGATCTCTCTCTTATCTCACTGATATGTCCTTTTGGTCTTTGATATGTTAACTGGTACTCATATTTAGGATTAAAAGGGTTAAGTTTGGAAACCACTTATTCACCCCCCTCTCAGTGGCATCTTGTGTTCTACACTTTTTAGGCCCACAGAGACAACAATAACATTCAAAAACTCTTTGCCTTTGAAAGAGGATGTCATGGAGGATGACATTCCCTTCACATCTCTTTTGGATAGAGGTTCTTCTAAGAAATCATCTAAGACTTCATCCAACATATCAAAGTCATCCTCAAAGAATGCCTTATCAATAGCATGAAACTCTAAGAGAAAAAGATTCAACATTATGCATTCAGGTTAGGCTCACCAAAATGTAGGAAAGGAAATTTGTCTCCTCCAAGATGATAAATCTTACAGGACAAATCAATTCACCTCTACCTCTTCGAACATGCGCTAAGATGAGAAAAGGGATAAAAAGAACTAAAATGAAGACTATGTGAGAGTAAACAAAAAATTTATAATGCTAGAATAGTGAAATACAACAAGAATAAGTGGTCTTTGTAGGATAGAACAAAATAAAAATGAGAATATACCTCTAAGTTTGAAAGCTCTCAAGTTCGGGATGTTAGCATGGGGTATGAATGCCAACGCAACATGTTGTCATCTGTACAACCTGCAAACATAAAATCTAATAAAAGCTTATATGCCTGCTTCACGATGCACAAGACCTATTCACCACCTGCAAATACTAAGATAGGAAAAATGTTGGGGGTTGTATAGGGGCCTGCCTCATTCAGACCCTCACTTAGGTGATTCCACTGCCACAAACAACTAGATAGATAACTTGGAAAAAGATAAATAAACTTGGTAAATTGGAAATAAATGCAAATAGAAACTATACTCCGCTTAATGGATGCAAACCCCTATTGCATGTAATATAAATATTGGTAAAATTAGAAATATGAATGCACCTAGATAATAGATACAATAAAAAATACAAAGGACACATTGAATGTAAAGATAATAGATAAAGAGTAGACTAGGTGTGAAGCCAAACCCCTCTTGTTTGTGATATGAGCATGATGAAGCCCACTATAGTGTTTTTTGGTAAGGGACACCACTAGGTAGGTGTGGCTTGACGTTGGCAGAGATGTCTAAGAGCATAAAGAGAGCAATGTAATAGCAAGAGCACAATGAGAGAGCCAAGAGCCAAGAATCCCCAAAAGAGGAACCCTCTAAAATGAGCTAGGCAGGGTTTTTAAACTCGGAAGAGGTGAAGGGAGCCATTATAGTAAAATGTGAGCCAAAAGACACATGTCAGCTAGTATCCCACTTTCTACTAGATTCGGGATTCTCCCATTTTTGGGGGGACGTTAGTGTGATGCAAGGACATCTACACATCACGTTGTCATCTGGCTAAAGATAGGCCCAAAGGGGCTTTCAAGGCATTTCGAGGAACTATGTATTTCGAGCCCATAATGCCAAAATAGCACAATTTTGATCATGGATTTATCATTAATGCACTAGGCACGATGTGTAAGTGTCATAAATGCACTCGACACAATTTAGGACACTGCACCTACATTTTCCATTGATGTCAAAGGGGGAGAGAGAGAAATGAAAAATGATGTACATTCTCAAGGGGAGCTTGTTAAGTAGTTGCAGTTTTGAATATTTTGTAGTATATGATAGTTTTGATCTTACAGTGTCATTTTTCATCGTGTTGCCATCAATGCCAAAGGCGGAGATTGTTCGCAAGAGACAATATACTAGCTGAGTTAAGTGCATGAGGAATGTTTTGGGGTTGTCATTGATGGAAACTCGGATCATATATCACATCTCGTATATGTAGAATCTATCTACTGGAAGTTTTGATATTCATTTTGCTTAAGTCTGGAAGGTGCAATACAATATGCAGTAGAATATGGGTAATTGAGAAAAAATCAATTTTGGTTATATATTTTTAGTTGTGGTGGAATATTTAGGTTATTGGATGTTCGAGATAACTTATTTCATAATCCTAGTCTTCGGTATTGATTCTCGTGCAAGTTAGAAGATCTAGTATTTGGTATTTCAGGAAGAACAAGGTAATTTTGGTGTAGCGTGTTATGCAGAATCTTTTGCTAAGTTCGAGGTGATTGAGATGACATGTTTGAAGCATATTATCAATTTCTTTTGGTTTTAATACGGGTTTGTAATCAGATTGAGTTGACCTATTGTTACACGTTTCATGTTGAATGTTATGCAGTTTTTAGGCTGACATACATTTAATTTAATCTGATGGTGTGGATATATAAGGCCGATTCATTTGAGAGTTTTAGATAGTGATGTGAGTGTGTGAAGGTTGTGTGAGAGTTGGTGCACAATTTCACATGTGCTATCTTTTATTTAGTGCTCCAATATATGACATAGTAGAGCAAGAACAGAGCAGTGAGATAGAACAGTGAAGTCGGTCACTTTGCACTTAACTGAAACTACATTTTGGCATTTGTAGATGCTACTTATCCGTTCATTAAATTAGTTATCACTTGTAATCATTTGTAGGAAAGTGAGTCCTCCGAGGTTGTAGCCCTCTTTTGTAAATAAGCAGTGAGCTCTAGGCAGTGTGTGTGAATGCATGTGCATTCCCCTCTTGTAATATTATTATATACTCATGATCGCAATATTATAATATTGTCGGTCTCAATCCCACTATGGTTTTTCCCTTTCTAGGTTTCCATGTAAAATTTTTGGTGTTATGGTTTTGTTCTTGTTTGCATTTAGTTTTTGCACTTTTCTTTTATTCATTTACATCTGATAGTTTAAGAATTAATTAAAGAAAGTTGTTAATTACAGAAGACTGATTCAGCCCCCCTCTTAGTGTTCATTGATTCCAACAGTGTTTGTGCTAAAGGAATTGGTAGAAGTACTAGAATAAGTGTCATATTCACTAAAAGAAGTAACAAAAATGCTACTTCAAAGGTTTTCATCTTCAGCTTGGTTTTTGATGTATGGGTTGCAATAGGCAAATTAGAGGCTTGTTTGGGGATCTGTAAATTTCTGTCAAGGTTTTTAATAAGTCGATTATTTGGTTTTGAGAAATTTATATGTAATGTTCTCTTTCATATTTATTTGTTCATCTTGGTTTTTTTGTTTTGGAATCTTGAAGATGCATGAGAATTATTGAGTTTGAGTAATGTGTTATGGATCATTTTATGATGTTATGGTTAAAATTCCGATATAGAAAAAATGTATTCAGGTTTCTTATGGTTTATGACTTCTCTTTAAGTTAATGTTTATATTTTTTTTCAACCCTAGGTTTTAGGAGCAAGATTTGAGGAGTGGCGTCCAAATGAGATGTTGAGGCTCTAAGTGGCTGCTAGGAGATCTTATTGTAATTTTTAATAATCAAGTGATAATCTTAATTAATGAATTTATGGGTTGGGTAGTTTTTACATTAACAAGATAATTATGTGACTTTCTCATGGCCTAGAGTGGTAGTTGAGGCTCAGGATGAATATGGGAAGGCTTGATGGCATGACTATTCTTCATTGTCTTCGTGAAATAATGGGTCAGTTCTACATCCAGGTCTCACTTGGGTGTCGAGGTCTAGTGAGAGACTAATAGGATAACCCTTGTTGGTAGCATGTGATGACACTTTTCCCTATGTGTGTCCTAGGATGTTAACCTCAGCGGTGTGTGAAGCCTCTGGTAAGTCCATGACTTGTGATTAAGCTTATGCCCAGTAATGTTTGGTTTTTGAGTATGTTAGTGTCCTTCTGAATGTTTAAGTTCCCATGGTTGTGTAGGTGTTGAAGAAAGAAGTTATGGAAAGCTTAGATACCTTAGGTCTAGAGTGTGTGTGAGGCCTTATTTCATTCTCCAGAGCATGAGTGGTAGACCTTTTTGGTTCCATATGGTTGGGTGGTTTAATGACTTCTTCCATTGGGATTCCATGTGGTCTATTTGTTTTTATGATGGATGCTTCTACATCTCTTTGATTCTTGTGCTATGGATCTATGGAGCAGATGTGATCTATTGTATATGTTCAAGAAACATATTTGTATTATGTAATTTCGATATCATTCATGTAATCAGTGTATCATGACATTCTATTTGTAATTAAATTTGATCTATAAATCTCTAATGTATACCTTATATGAGATGTAATCATAAATGTATTGATGATTCATGTGGTGTGTCTTATATGTAAATAGTACTGGCTATATTTTAGGGATGTTGAATTTATCATGTATGCTAGTTTTATTTAACTTTAATAATGGAGTAATGCAATGAACTTAATATCTTAGAAGTGCTAGATGTTTCATATTTCATTATTATAGTCCTAAATATTAAATAATTACTTTCCTATATGTAATATTGAATGATAGGAATTAGCTTAAGTAGGTTAATAACATGCATTATTATGGATGTTGCAGATATCTATAGTATGGTATGGTAGTTGGATGATATAAGTTAGTTCATCTTGTGCACTTCGGATATTGTGAACATATTAAGTGAAAGTATGTATTTCTCTAAGGAATAATGTATTGTTGTATCTTTTTTAAAGAAACCATCTAAGTTATTTGGTTAGATGGCTAGTTTGGTTAGATTCTTTAGAGTTTACTTAGTAGACATTACATCTTGGCATTATCTGCATTTGCATCTTGTTAATCTTAGCATTTACTTTATCTTATTGCCATAGTGGGTGCCGAACCACTTGATCTCTTTTATCCTATCACCTTTTATGGAGGGAAATCCACTATCTATCAAATCAATCTATGGTTGCCCTATTGTATTGATATCTAGCATAACACAAATTGCAACCCATACCAATGAAATTATTTTTTCCCTATCATATCACTATCTAGCATAACATAATTTTTTACCCTTGCTAGCAAAATCTTGCAAATTATTGCCCTATCATATGGCTAGAAAGAATAACTTGCTATCCATACTCAAGAAATCATTTTTAACTGAGAAATCTATATCTTGCATTTTTTGTAATAGGGGTTCTTCTCCATTAAGCGGGGTCTATTTCTATTATGTTATCTTGTTTTCTCTATGCCTGATCTTTTTTATTTTATGATTTTCTTCTAAGAGGTTTGTTTGTAGCTGATATGTTTATGATGGAACAACATCAAAAAATCCAATGCAATTTTTGTCATTGAGGGCAACTTCATTTGATTGGTAGATTATGCTTCCCCTTCATGACTCGGTAACATCTCTCTACGTTTTCTTTGCATCTCTCAATAATGATATGCTTCCTAAAGTGGGTGTAAAGTGTGACATCATAAATTGGACCCTATGCAATTCCACGTCAAATAGGCACCTTCACTTTAAGCTAATTGGAGAACTTCTTAATATCTTTGTCTTTTTGCCCGCATGGATTGCCTTGTCAGCTTAGGATTTGCCCTTTTCTCGACGACGTTGAGTATTTGACTTTTGAACACTATCAAGGCATAGAGACGTCTGCACGCCATACTAGCATCCTATGAACATGTCAGTCCATAGGTGCCCATTTAAGCATTACACTTACACCTGGAAGAGTTCATAACGTCTCTATCTGTGGCCACCAACATCAATATTCTTCCTTGAGCTCTATATCTTATCCATGGGAGCCTCTTTTTGGGGCTTCTAGATCATTTTGAGAATTGGGGGAGATTACTGCAACCTTTCCACAAGTTTTCTACACCTTCGTGTTGGATTTCTCATTCCATTTTTGTGCTACTATCATTGTCATATCTTGCTCATCTTCTCTCAAGTAAACTTACACATTGTTGGTGTTGAAGGGGAGTGTCTTTTTCCTTTCATTTGTTGGATTTTTGTTTTCCTTATCTCCATTAGCATATTACTATCATTACCTTTATCACCATTTCTTTGTTTCTTTTGTCCACTCCATTATCTTGGCTATCGATGGACGTGGAAACACTTAAACAGGGGTATGACTGTGGCAGACCTTTAAATACAACCTTCTCCTTCAGATTTGTAATGCATCAAAAACTTGTTGTTTGTATTCTCTGTATGGCTCTCTGTACTTTGACTGTGCAGGACGCTAGCGGATCACACTATCATCTCAGATCCACCCATACGTCCTTGGACAAAGGCTAAAGAACGGTCACGAGGAAGCCTTTGTGGTCTGTTCTTTTGGCTTTTATAGTTATATAATCTTACTACATGTTCTATCCGGTAATCTTCATTCATAGGTTTGGATAGGTAGTTGATATCTTCCTAGCTCATCCAAGTGCCAGTTTAGTGAGGTAGCAAAGGTCAGTTTGTTCCTTGAGGTCTATCACTTTGAGGGCAGCAAATCCCCTCCTCTACAAGTTAATAGAGGATTTTCTCTGCTTTCTCGTCAATGTAGCCAATTATGGTGATCCACATAATCTATTGTGTTATGTGTTAGTTTTCTGTTTGTTTGTTTTTTTGTTTTTTTTAACTGCCTAGTAAACCTTTTAATGTGATTGACGATGCAGCGAGGGCACAAGACCTTGCGAGCTCAATGGCCCAAAAGGGATTCAAATCCCTTGATGGTCACTTCACCAACAAAATGTTTTAACCGCGACACTATGTAAAGATTTTAAAGATTTTTATTTTCATTTTAGCTTAGTTATTTTTTATATGTTTCCTCTGCTTGTTTAAAATTAACTAGTTAAGAGACTGTTTGTGAATCTCTTTGAAGACGCTTCAGTGTTGTTTTCCCCTCCTTTCAGGATTGATCTGCCCCATATTTTCTTATCCCGTGTTGTCGCAATAAATCTAACGTTTCCTATGTATATAACAAATTAAAACAAAATGAAATCTGTTTCCATGTCTACTGTTAAATTTTTGCAGCTTAAGTATAAATGTCATAGTATACTAAAACTAGAAAAAATATAATTAATACAAATGTTCTTTATGATAAGCAGCGGATATACCAATTGTAAAATGGTATTACTTGTAAAGCATTTTTGAAACAGTGAGGAATGCTATGAACTCCATAATACAAATTTCAACATACTCTTCTCTTAAACTTATACTTCCCACAGCGGTTCACATAACAGCGTTGTATCCTCCTCCCAAATGGTGGGAAGGGAAACAAGCTTCTCAGGTTGAAAACGCATATCCAAGAGCTCCGCTTGCGTGGCTGCCAACTGGGATTCCAGGTCAGCAATCCGCTTCTGCTGTTGATGGGATTTCTCTAGTACACCCATAAACAGGGTCCTCCACTCTCGCTGTTGCTTCATACACCAAACTCTTAACTACATCTGCTCTTTCTTCAGATTTAACATCCCATTACAACACCACATCAAAATAATGAATTCCATTTTTAATTGTTTACCGACTAGTAAAGCACCTGACGAAATACAGATTAATGTGAAGAAAGTTTCTTTGTAGATGACTCAAACAAACCCAAAAATTTACTTAACAAATAGAAACAATAAATTTATGCGACCTACATAGAAAGAATCTGATTAAAACAATGGCAACTACTGATAGAAGTTCAAAAGCATACAAAATCTTTTATACACTATTAACGATATAAGATTTATCCATAGTTTATAAACAGATGTTGGTCTGAATGTTTTTATCAACGTTTGAGATCAATCTCAGATGCAATATAATCCAGAAACAACACCAATTTATTATTTTATACAGTACCAAAACATACTATTTGTTCTTACCATAAGCCTTTTTAAGTGGTCCTAAATCTCAGTTATAAATCTCTACTATTTCTGGTATTATGAGAATTAGAGTTAATGCCGACGAATTCAAAATTAGAAATTGGGTACAGTTACGTTACTTTGAGCATTTTCACGAAATTGTTGAATCCGTACAGTTTCTGCACGATCACAAACTTTTGAAGGTCATCTGGAGGAAAATGAGGAGCCAGCAAATATTCATCTGAGCAATTTTTGCGTTGTGATCGACAAGCTGCTCAGGCTTTTGGGGCCTTCCTTCCTTTCTCCATGCCCGATATCGATTATGTGACTTGTATTCATACAAAATGTTTGGAGGCTTCTTCAATAGCGCGTAACTAGATAGAGTATTTTTTTCAGTCCTTCACTGTTTTGTTTGAAGGGAAGGAATGACCCAACAAAACCAAAGAGCCAGAAAAATTATTGTCGTAGAAAATTCCAAACAAAAAAGTGATCCGCAGTTGTCATAAATAGAATCTATTAGAAAAAATGCATATTATTAGCATGTGATCCATTAATCATTGTACCGTAATTGCAAGCCTATTGGATAAAGCCTTTGAGATAACGATCTCTCAAGACCTCTCTCTGTAGTAGTATAAGCCTTCAACATGTAAACCTTAATTGTACAAGAATATAACTTTATTAATTATACTATTTTGTTTCCCTCAAAACTCTCCTTGTTCTCTTTTAAATTACTTTTAAAATGTATAAGTTTACTTTGGCAAACAACAGTGATATAATTTACTATTAAAATAATAATATATGAATGATTATTGGTATTATTTGTAAGAGTGGAAGCTGCTTTCCAACAGTAATTTATTAAACATGGAATCACATTTGAGGATAATGTTAGGGTTCCACTAATGGTCTAAGAGGATTTAAATCGAATATTTTCTTTAAGTTTTATCAATTTAATTTTTAATCACCAATGTAATTTTAGTGTGGTCTATTGTAATCATTATTACTTTGTGAGGTTTTTTTAACTTATTATTTGTATTGTCTAGTGCAATGCAATTTTAGTGTTAGATGTCTTCGGGACATTGCAATTTAAAATGCCCTTGATTTTTCTCAAATGGATAGTGGAAATTTTTTTAAAAAATTATAGTAGATAAATGTATTACAAGGGTAAACCTCATGTAATATTATTAGTTCCTCTATAGAAAGTGATGTATTGGTTTTATATTTTTTTATCAATTTATTTGAATTCTATTTTTCAAATGAAAAAAATAGTTTTTCAAAAGTTAATTTAAAGAACTTTTCAATTTCAACATAACTTGTTTGAGATATGTTGATTGGGTCATAATTAATATTTTGTTTGTAAAGTTTTTAAAAAATTGATTAAGACAAATAGAAAGATGTAATCAATCAAATATTTTGTTGTAAAAGATAAAAAATAATTCTTATAATTATATATATGTATATCATGTGGTTATTTAATTTAAACAATAGAAAATGTAGAGTGAATCATATGTAATATAACAAAAGATTATTGTAGTGAGGTTAAAAGAAAATCACTCTAAAAGGTGCTAGATAACCTCTTGAGGACTCATTCAGTCAACCTCTCCACTCAAAAAAGAACAAAGCATAGAAGTTGTCAAGTGCCATTAGATAACACCAAATACATCACAAAGGTCTTTTAGTGATCTCTGCCCAAGGATGCACACACAGGTTGTGGACAACAGTGTGGCGCATTGGCATCTTGCTTGGACAAAGCATGGATTTTTCATACCAAAAGATACAAAGCGACTATTAATGTCTTTAAATGTGTTTTAAAGATAACAAATGAATAATAAAGATTAAAAATATAGTAAATATGGAGTGAAAGACAAAGGAAGGAAAAGAAATTCTCAGAATGGGTGTATGAATGAATCCTCTAACAAAGTTAGCTCTTCCTCAAAACTATCATGCACACAAACCAAAACAACAAAAATGTTGGGATAAGTTTTAGAGGTTTGCCACATTTAGACCCCTATTTTGGTGTTACCACCTCTACGGATGGCCAAGATAGATAGATAGATAAATGATGAAACAAGACATAGAGTAAAAGAGACAATTGATATGCTATTGAGATAAAATAATGGATACAAGAGAAAATAGACTCCCCTTCCACACCCAAAAGTGAAGAGCCTGCATGAGAGGAGAAGAAAACAACAAGTCCTCTCAAAGCGCAAAAGATAACCAAAAGAATGAGTAGAGAATAGAGAGCACAAGAATGAAATAGTGAGTTACTAGATTGATTAAAAACTTGTATGCTAGTCATCCCCAAATTCTAGATAGCTAAATTGAAGCTAGGAAAGGCTAGATATGGATCCTTGAAGTAGAACCAACATTGGTGCATGCTATAGGAGGTGTTACAACCTTTGCTAGTCAGACATAATGCTCCAATGACCACCTTTAGACTACATATTCATGATAGGCTAATGTGATGCACAAACATGTCCATGACATGTAGGTGTCCATGACTCAAACTATCAATATAGTCTAAAAAAGGACAAAGAAAAGGTTGGCAAGGAAAAACAAGTGGGTAAACAAAAAATTGATGTGAATGGTTTCTCTAATTGGCATAAAGAAAATGCACTTTATTTAGCATGAAATTGTAAGGGGTGCATATTATGACATTACATGTTGCCTCCACTTTATCGAGTATATCAATATGACAAGATGCAAGCTAAAGTAGAATTTAAAAAAAAAAGTTCAAACCAAGATATGAAGAGGAAGAAGAATCTTCTAATTGTATGGAGTTTCCTATAGGGAAGAGACTTGGACCTTCTTGAGTTATTGCTAGGCTATTTCATCACAAAAAAATTAGTTATAGACAACAATGTTAAAATAAAAGGAAATTATTTTGACATAAATGATATGATTAGACACAAAGATACCAAGATCATAATAAATAAGATAAAAGGGTTTTGCCAATATGGGTAGAAACTTGTGTTATGCTAGATAGTCATACAATAGGGTGACTAGATATCAATTAGATAGTGGTTTGGCCCCCACAAAGGAAACAAATGCAATATATGATCTGAGATCATTAGATAAATAGATGTTGAGATTAAAATATGCTAATATTTGGATATGCAAATATGTAAAGACATGATATCTCCCTTTAGAATGGTATGATTTACACACATGTCATTTTAAGGAGAAGATATGTTGTGTCATGTCAAGATAACAAGATAATGGAGGATTTGGGAAAATATTAACCTTGAACCCTGAAAGCCCAACCATAACCTAAGGATTCAAGTTTCAATCCAACATTATGCGAATCAAGTAATTCCTAAAGAATACAAATGCAAACAGAACACAAGCAATTTTTTTTAAAAAGGCATTCAAAATAAATCACACTCCATTTCTCTCCTATCTACCGAGATTGTGCATTCAACATTTTGATGCTCTCAGATTTTAGTACTAGGGCACAAGAAGATCTAGAGAGTGGACATGGTTGATCATTGAAATAATAAAGAAATAAATAAGATTTCTCAACAAACTAAGTGTCCAAAAATGATTTCAAAATGACATTACAGCATCCCAATTTCAAGAAGCGGGAGAGGCAAAAATGAGAAGGGGGGTGGATTTATAAACATGTCCATCGGTAGATCCACATTTGGGAAGAATGTGGGATTATTGGATGCAATGGAGAGATAAATTATTTATCCCACATTACTTGGGTTGATGAGAATGATGGATATGGAAGGAGATATTTATATGATAGTTTATGAAGTAGTAGGGATTGAATGGATTAAGAAAATAATGGATATCAAAGGAAAATAGATATATGAAAGATAATAAAAAGATTTTAATTAAATAAATAAATTAAATACACACTAATATCAATTTAATTAATAGAGGAATTAAGGTCATTATAAGGAAAAAATTTATGTGTCTATATTTTGGCCCTTGAATAAAATTGATTAATTGATACATGGTCTAGGGATATATTGGTAATCGAGAGATTGATCAAACATATTATGATAATATTTACATCTCAGTAGATTACAAGAAACATATGTGATGATTGATATTGCGCAAGTGATTAAGCTTGGATGTACATTTGTTGAAAATGAACAACTGAGAAGTGTAACTCAATAAATGATGGAAATGATCAGTATAGCAAGATTGATAAGTTGATTAAGTTGATTGAGATTGATGCTAGTGCAAGATAATTTGGTACAATGATTAAGTGATTGATTGATTGATCAGGGAGTGGTATCATTTCTTTCTATGAAGCAAGTCAATTGATTTTTTATTGGATTAAGAGACATGTATCAATTGGATAAAGTGGTTTATTTATCTTTGAGATAAGGAGGATGAAGAATGATGATGAAGCCCGAAGATGGTAAAAGAAAATGATAGATGAAGAAAAGGGTATGAAAGTGATGAAAAGGAGTTGAAAGTGCTTATATATAATCATTGATCTTATTACGACAAAAAGATGAACTCATCTGAATGTGGATTAGACCCAAATTAATCAACATACCAATTGTATGTAGGAATACACATCAAACAATTAAGGAATGCCCATGTTCACATGAGATCCACACATTGTCCATGAACTTAGACAATCATGACCTAAGACAAGTCATCATATTACTAAGAAAAAATCTATGTGTAGCAAACAACTAAACTTGTCCCATCCTTTCTTTTATAGTCAAAGATATCCTAGAGATAAAATTTTTAATCAAAGGTATCCCAAAAAAGCTAAAAGACAAGTCACCAAAGATAAAATTAGAAACAATAACAACACTTGTGATATTGTAACAATAAAAACCCTACCAAACAAGTAGACATCATGTTTCTTGCCAAAATGGTTCTTGTAACAATTTTATTTGAATAGATTAATATTAATATTTTTATGTCTGCTCAATCAAATTTGTCATGATTTTGATGAAACTCCAAAGCTACACTTCTTGTCGATGTGAAAATGTACTCTTATTTACTAACTGAATTATTTTATTACGAAGCAAAGGTGAAGTATACAGTTGATGGTACAAGTGAAATTTTCTTGTTTTTTATGAGTAGAAAAATAAATGAAGATAATAATTCCTCCAACTGCAAGATGCCAAATATCCTAACACACCATTAAGTTTGAGTAGATGCCCTAGTGAGGGATCAAATGAGTATATTATGTAAGGAAAAGCATTCATGCGAGTGATGCAAAATAATCCTCAATCTATGGTGAGGCTAGAAAATTTATTATGATATGGAAGAAGAATGGATGTGAGATGAAAGATCAAGTGGAATCTTGAAGGAGGAAAGAGCAAAATCACTATAGATGGTTCTAGTTTCATAGTTTTCACCACAATACTTTCCCAAAGCTAGTATTTTCCAAGTTTTCCCTATAGGGCGAATGATTTCTCTTTACATTTTATTGCTTGTTATATTCTTGGTTTTTTTCACTTTTTTCTTTTGATGAATTTTTATGATTTATTTTTTCACTTTTTTAGGACTTTTTATGATTTTTTAAAAAAAATTCAGGACCTTTTCTAATTCTTTTTTTATTTGTTTAGGATATTTCGTAATATTTTTCTTTATTTAGGATGTTTTCTAATTTTTGTTTAAAAAAATTTAGTCTCTTAAAGAAATTCACTAAAATGTTCAAGTATAGAACCTACGAAGGTGAATGCTATTGAATGGATCTTCATGTGGTTCACCTTCTGGAGCAGCCAATTGATATGCTCCTAATCCATACACTACAATAATGATGTATGGACCCAGCTAGTTAGGTTCAAACTTGCCCTTTTTTTCTGTCTTGCTAATTTTTCAAATTCTCTTTCAGGAAAAGATCACCAACTTCAAATATGTTTGACTTAACTCCATAGTTGTACCTTCTACACATACACTATTGATAGGCTCTGAGATGATTAAAGGTAGTATATCTTCTTGCACCCAATAATTATAGCTCATGTGATGTGGAGACTCTATAGTCTTCATCACTGATCAACTTGTACAAAGAGACATATAAGGAAGGTATCTCAACCTTGATGGGCAGTATAGCTTCAACACCTTAGACAAGTGTATATGGAGTGGCACCTATGGGAGTGCAGACACTTATGCGGTAGGCCCAAACTGGATATGCTTGTCACAACCAGCGTTATTGACTATCTTCTTGAGAATATTTAGGATAATTTTATTAGAAGCCTCAAACTAGTCATTACCTTGAGGATATTGTGGTGTTGAATATGAAACTCTCACAAAACTAAAAGACGTCCTAATTATTGAAGCGATGACCATTTTCTGTGATGATAGAAAGGGGGAAATCGTACTGGCATATGATGTAATTAAGGATGAATGCAACAATTGGTTATCAATGATGTGGGTTACAGGAATGAATTCAATCCATTTTGTAAAACACTCTATAGTAGTGATGATGAATTTATGGCCATTTGATGAAGGTGGGTGGATTTTTCCCACAAGGTTGAGTCCCCATTGATAGAAGTGTCAAGATGAAACGATTGGTTGTAATTCCTCCATGGACACATGTATCAAGTCTTCATGTATTTTTCATTGCTTGCATTTCTTGACAAACTGATAGGCATCTTTATCCATGTTGGGCTAGTCGTAACCAGTGTACAAGAGTTTCTTATCTAGGGTAGGACCGCTAAAGTATGCCCCACATATATCTTCATGCACCTCTTGTAAGGAAATGTTGACCATGTCATGCTCAAGACATCAAAGTAAGGTGCCATCGAGACCCCGACGATATAAGATATTAGCTAAAATGACACAACACAAAGCTCACCATATAAAGGATTTATAGGTTTTATTGGATAAGTCATGGTTGGGTATTGTCACATAAATAGGAATAGATGTCTTGATACCATTAAATTAGGACCAACAATAAGACATATCATCTCAGATTGAGGCACGTTATAGGCTATTTCCAAGAGTGGTTCAACCAATAATTCATAGTATGCGACATTACTTGACATTATTTCAAGTGACAATATTGTGGCCATTACGTCATCTACTCTATTATTATCCCTAATAATTTGTTCAAAAGTAGTTTCTATAAAATAATCCTTAAAGTCATCCACCATTCTCTTATAAAACATTAGATTTTCATCTTTGATTTTGTAATTATCATTAACCTATCTACTCACTATCTAAGAGTCACTAAGAACATGTAACTCTAGGATTTTCCACTATATATAAATACAGAGCCCAACAAATAGTGCTTCATATTTTTCAATATTGTTGGTACATAGAAAAATATACCTTGTAAGATTTTGGTATACAATCCTCTTGTAGTGTCACTAAGAGAATATCAACATTTGAACCGGGTGCTTGTGTGTAGGAACCATCAAAATATAAAGTTCAAAGATGTGTAGATTCCATGTTAAAATGATTCATCAGGTAACTCTATGATAAGGGGATGATCATCTATCAAAGGAGCATTAACAAGTTGATCTGCTATAGTTTGTCCTTTTATTACATTTCTTTCTACATATTCAATGTCAAACTCAATAAGAATCATGACCCATTTAGCCAATCATCCTATAAGTACTTCTTTACTCGAAAGGTACTTAAGAGGATCCCCCTTTGTAATGAGCTTACTTTGATGTGTAAGCATGTAATGTTGTAGCTTCTATGAGGCAGAAAATATTACAAGGCATGGTCTTCCAATAGGATTGTCATTGATCTCATAATTGATATAATAAATAGCACGTTCTTTGCCTTGTGAATCATGTTGTGCCAAAAGTGGGCTCCTAATACTATGGTAGTTGCTAATATATAAAGGACTAGTGGCTTGTCATCTATAGGAGGCACTAACATTGGTAGTGGCATCAAGTATTCTTTAATATTTTGAAATTCTTTCTCACACTTGTCATCCCATTTTAATGGAACATTCTTATGTAATAGATGCTAAAATGTTTCACATCTATTTGTAAGTTGTTCTATAAAATGATAAATAAATTTTAGTTTTCCTTGCAACGGTCTCAGTTGATTGATATTCTTTGGTGGCAAAATCTCAAGTATGGATTTAACTTTAGTAGGGTAACCTTTATTTCTCGTAGATTAGACAACGTACCCAATGAGCTTCTCGAAGGTTACCCCAAAGACACATTTCTTTATATTCAAGCACACCATGTGTTGTTCTAATCATGTTAGCATTTTATCTAATATTTCCAAGTTTCAAGCTCTTGTATAAGATTTCTCAAGGAAATGATTTGTGTAATATTTCAAATAAATATGCATCATGTCATGAAGAAAAGTTATCATTTCACATTGATAAGTAGTCTGATATTTTTCAAACTGAAGGGAATGACATTCCAATAGAAACTTCCCCAAGGACATGTGAACATTGTATTTATCTAATACTCAAGAGCGATTTTGATCTAATTGTAACTTGAGAAACCATCCATGTGGGATAGCATCTCGTCCCTTGTTGTTAAATCCATTATTATACAAATATATTAATGTTAGAATCCAAGAACACTGAGAGAGGGGGGTGAATCAATGTTCTGCTGAAATGTTCAGTTTTAACCTTATTATAACATGCATTCACCAACCGGTAAATTGGTACATATATAATTGAAATAAGTAAAGCAATCAATGAACCAATCACGCAAATGAATACCATAACATAGATCTAACTCACAACATCATCATATCTATATTCTATCATATATCAAAATGATCTAATAACTGACCTATATACCCATACAATTCTTCATGACTCATGTTGACTTACATAGATAATACAAAAATTATTATACATGTCAGCTCATTACATATATACAAAAAAAACAAAATGAATTTATGATTGTTGGATCTCCCAATGATGTTAGCCTCCAATGCCGCATAAACCTCATTCAATATCTAGAAATTTCCTCCATATCTCCTTCCCGAGGCTTATGCAACGTTTTCATGAATTTTTCCTACCCCTAAGGAATCTGCCTCAATTACAGGATGAGCTTCGTGTCGGTACCAATGAAGTTTCTGTCGATGAAGTACCAAACCAAAGAATGAAGCCGAAACATGTTACCATCAATGACAGCATATGAAACCAATCAAATGAGTGTCAATTGCCAACAATTTAGGACAAGCTTTATTTAAATCCTTGAAATTGGTGCAAACACAAACACTTGCAATAGGTTTTGAAGCTAGAACTAGATTGAAAATCCACTCTACATTGTCATCTTGTCATGTGAATCCTACATACAACATCTTTTATAATTTTTCCTATACCAATAGTCCCACTTGTAGGTGCATTTTTATTAACGTTTTCTTCATAGGTTTTGCCCCTAGTGGAAAACACAAGTGTTGCATAAATAAATCATGATAAAACCCCAACATGTTTGTGTAGGACCAAGAAAAGTTAACCTATCTATTATTGTAAAATTATAATTGTTTTCTTTTTCTTTAGGCATTAATTATTTTGCTAGATGTATAATCTTTGGTTTCTCTTCTATGCCCAGATTTTTTGCTATTATTTTCTCTGCCAACATACACGACCTTTTATGATATGATACTTGGGGAAGTGTGTCAAGCCTTCCATCCTCAAGCACCTCAAATAGGTTTTGACCTTCAGATATGTCCTATATTTTTAATTTTTCAAGTCTAATAGCACCACAGAGTAGTTTTCACTAGAATTTTTTCTACATTTTCTATAATTTTGCAACTGAAAGGGTTGGCGCCCTCTCCCAAGTAAGTCAAACTATCAAGTTCTATGGTGAAACTAGCTCTATAGACCCCAAGAAGTATATCACTTTATGCTCTGAGAAATTTTATTATTGCTTCATTGTTTAGACAGGTGTCTAATTGCATGGTAATTATTTTTGGTCCCAATCAATAAACTAAGGATGAACAAGGGGTAAAGGATGATGATTAGTATCAATATTATGAGCTAGATCACGGTTACAAACAATGTCATAGTCATCGAGGGTACCTTTCTCTTCATTTTTTGTTGCCCACCTCACTCAAGTTGCCCTTAGTACTCAAGGTCATATATTTATGCCTATCGTAACCTAGACCAAGAAATATACATACACCATTAGGTTCTATTGGTTCAAGTATTCCTTTCTTTTATTAACCAATAGGACTATGATCATCGAAGCCATATTGTTCCACGATCTTAAGTCCTTTTTCATTTGTAGCATTATAAATTGTACAACCTTAATTAGGGTTGTCCAATTTCACGCTTTGGTCTACACTCACCTTCGTGTGTTGCATTTTGCATTTTAAAATTCCTTTAAGAATTTATCCATTCACTAGGAATTGAAGGAGAGCTCTTATGAAGTGAAAGCACAAGTTTTATGTGAAGTCTTAAATCAAAAAAATATCATTTGACCAATGATTCATCAACCTTTTCCAACATCCATGTAAGATTAGGAGATATTGAACAATGATAAGGAAAGCACTGAATTTTGATTGGCTTGTACCTCTCCCTTAGGTTTTGGTATGGTTTCCTTTTATTCTCACATCTCTATGTGATTTTTCAGATCTACACATCATTCATTTTTATATTTACATTATTGCTTTAGATCCATATTGCATTTGTTATTTGAAGCACTTACACTATATTCATTAATGGTTTTTAACTCCAAACATAGGGTAGAACTCTACCCTTGCATTTATTTCATATAAATATTAGAAACACATGAGACTCTAGGGTGCACACATTTTTTAATACTTTATGGGCTATTTGTGGAGGTGGAGATCACTAGGAAAAGGGATTTGACTAAGGCGAAACCCTATATTGTTACATGTACACCATTTTCTAGATTGGAGGTACAAGTATAGGTACAAGTTTCCCTCAGAGACGAAAATTTATAAGAAGTCATAATCAATAGGCATAGATCTAGATCCAAAATAAGGACCCAGACCTCTAGGACCAAAGTGCTAGACTAGAGTGCCCAACACCCTGGTCAACCTCATTCTGTGGAATCTTTTGGCAGTTCAGATGTTAGGCACTTCAAGTTATAGATTCCTATTTTTTGTCTTCATTTTCTAACAAGGATCAGAGCACCCTCGCAGCCTAGTCTGGCTTAGTCAAGCTCAGATTTCAGTGATAGGTGCATGTCAATCAAAATTCCCTTTCGAAATTTGTACTTTGTATTTCAATTTTTGTTCTATTTCTATCTATTATTTTTTGTGATTAAGTACGTATTCTTGTACTTTAACTAACTTAGTTTGTTTTCTTCCTACATTTGATCCATTTCCCCTTTATATCAGTAAAGGAATGGAAATCCTCAAGAGTTAGTCAAATTAAATCAATTCCTTAGTCTCTTTCGTATTCCACTATATAAATGATAGCGAGATTAGATTATAAATTACTCGATCTCATTTTTTACCATCACATCATACTATTCAAGTAATATCTTGACTTCTTATTTATTCATTTGTTCATTTTCTATGTCATCATCTTTGTGCAACCAACCCAAAAGATCTTCTTCTATTTCATGTACAAGGCACCCAACTTTATTAAATTGACTAGTTTATAGACCATAATAGTGATATCTGATGTGGTTTCAATCATTTCTATTTTTTCATAAGTTTGGGGAAAAAAAGATAACTTCTTGATGCAAATAGCATGATTCATGGTATATTCTCCCACTTCTTATTCGGCTACTTGTATTTTGATCTCAAACTCATTGGATTTAGATGTGGATGCTTTAAACAATTCAAGATCAACATATGCTTGAGAAGAAGGTGCTTTGTGATTGATAGGAATTGTGGATTCAACCTTAGAATTTAAATTATTTCAATACATAAATGGATTTGGATCTCTTGGTATAGTTATTTTGACACCATTGTGCAAAAAATTTATACATTTATCATATGTATAAGGAACAACTTGTATTTGATGTATCCATGGTCTTCCAAGAAGGATATTGTAAGTCAAAGAAAGATCAAGAATGTGGCAAACCAGATCCTTCACCATAGGCCCAACCCTAATTGGTATTGTAATTGATCCTTTAGATGAACGTTTCTCTTCATCATAAGCTTTGATTGTGATTTTCTTTCTCTGATCCATTGCATTCTTAGAGAGATTTAATTTTATGATTACTTTCAAAGTAAAAATATTGAGACCTACTCCTCCATCTATCATAACTCGCTTAATATTAATTTTATGTATGAAAGATTCAATATATAAATGTGCATTGTGAGGTTGTTGCATGGATGAATTGTCATTTTTTGTGAAAGTAAGAGTGTGAAGGGAAGTGATATCTCCCACCATAGCTTGAAATTGATCGACATGTAAGTCTATAGACACTGTAATACTAATGAATTCCTTGTGAGTGATAGCTTTATACTCAAGAGAGGAATCAAATCTCAAGTATAGAAATTTGTGCAAGAATCTTCCCTAAATGTTCTATAAGGTTATACTATGAAGGTTAGACAATGAGTAGGGAATTAGGACCTCTAAGGATAACTATGCCTTTATGTGTGGTGACATTTCATTCAAGTTCATTTCCTTTAATAATGAAAGTATTTAAATGGATATGTGCATCACTAATATGGTCTATGTAATAATCATATTGAGAATTACTATAACTAACACCATCACCAGATTTAGTGGCTTTTCCTTTATCCTTTAAATTCTTAGGGAAGGGATGTTTAAACATCTCATAGTCAAAGTTACGAGGAGTATACAAATCAACAATAATATTACCATCATCAATAAGATCTTGTATCACATTACAGAGTCAATTGCAACTATTAGTCTTATGTCCTTTATGTTGATGACATTCACAAAAGTGATCATCATTCCATCATGTATGTTTGAATTGTGGATTGTATTCCCTTATCTCTGGAAATGTTATAAGATCATTTCCAAGAAGCTCTTTCAATGCAAACTCAAGTGACTATCCCAATGGTGTATAAGTTAATTTTTAAAGGTGTAATACATAAAAAATTAGGGTTTAAGCTATACAAGGATGAAATATGCTAATTTTCACCTAGGGACCATTACATTAAAGAGAGAAGTAAACCCTATGGATCTAGCCACAAATCAGTGAGGATAAGGGATGAGAATTCTATTGGATAATAATATTTGACTGGACTGTCCTCCTTTAAGATGAAGTGTAAAAATGCTGAAATTAGGGTAAGTGTGCTAAAATTGATGTAAAAATGCATGAACAGTAACCTACAGTCGTCAGATTGAGCCACAAATATGGATCTAAGAAATGTAAATGTATTCAGATCTGTTCCTAGAAGGAGCTCTTGATTTTTTGGGATCGGGATGTTGGTCGCCCTAGTCCTTTGCACTTTTTGAACTCTAATGGGGGATTGATTTGTCACTATAAATAAAGAAAATTTTGAAGATCATAGTTTCATCCCTACTCCTTCACATAGTAGAAAAGGTAAATAGGTTGGGAATAGGGGTTTGTCTTAGGTCAAATCCTATTTTGGGGATTATTTATGAAATAAAAATGAAGTATGATTAAATTATAGTAATGAAAATATTCTCCTTTTGAGAGAGATGTTGAATATTGACTAAAACACAAATGTTATACCCTCTTGTGAATTTTTGTTTGTCTCAAAATGGAATTAGGGTTTCATGATGTATTCAACAATATAGAACATCAATGTCAACTCCAATGCTTGAATCTTAACCTTATCTCTACTCTAATGCTTGAAAGAAGAATGATTGCTTTCTCACTTGAACTTGAATTATTGATTGCTTGATGTCAAATTGAATTTCATGTGTGTGCATGCTAAAATGAGAGGGGGGTAGGCCTTCTTTACTACCTTCTCATTGAAAAACAACTGAATTTTCTAACATGAGTTGGTGCGAAGCTAAAATTTTGCTCAAATTTCATGACTATTAAGGGGCCCAAAATTGGGTCCTAATTGGGACAACTAGGGTGTTGGGCACTCTGATCTTAAGGGGATTAGGGTACCTTGACCTGGTCCTACCCAATCAATGACCAAAAATCAAGGGCAAAATGAAGTCTAAAGTAAAAATGGTGGCAAATTTGCATAGCATGAGTAGAATCAAGTTCTAGTCATGCCTTGGAGAATGAACATCAAGGTGAGTGCCCAAATATGGACAAAATTGTAAGGGAATACAATTTAGGACACTACAGAAAGGTTTTATAATTCTCTTCTTTATTTATCTGAAGAGGAACATTTAAGGTTATAAATTTCTTGTGTGTCCTTAGTAGTTTTTGAACCAACAACTCAATCATTAACCACATTCTTGTCCTTAGCCCAAAAAGGTGCTTTACATTTGAATTAGAGCCTCTTTTATGATCTTTGTCACTATATATCTTATTAGTTCCATCATCTATAAGAGCTTTATAAATTCAAACTCTGATTTCTATTACTTCATCAAAGGAGTCTAAACATTTGAGATGAAGATCCTTCCCAATTTCTCTATTTAAATTGTGACAGAAAAGGTCAACAAGTTGCTTGTCTAGAATATTATAAAGCGCTCTTCTAGTCAAAAGACTCATGTAGCATTGTAAATTTTACACCCTTAATTGGATGGTACAATTCAACGCTTAGGTTAGCACCCGCCTTAGTGTGTTTGCATTTTGCATTTCAAATATCTTTTAAGCATTTAATCAATTAATTTAATTAAATATAAAGTCTTATTTCATCCCTCCACACTTTATAAAATTGGGTCCTCTACCCTAAGTGTGCCCCTTTTATTTTATTTTTCCAATTAATCATTTAATCAAATACCCTAATTATGTCTTATTTCGACCGTCAAGGCCCGATTTCACATATCTAGACATCTCAAATTTCCATATACTCCTAGAATTTTCTTTAAGATGACAATATCTTGCTTCTCCAAAAATTTGGCTTAAAGTTGGTCAGATGATGTGTTTGGACAATGTGGGTACTCGCATGGTCCCGACCTTTTCTCTCCAAATTTTTGGAGTATGTTTTGGCAGTATTTTAATATTAAAATCCAAGAGATTAATGAAAAATATTATTTCTAAGTCGGCCTATGACTCAAAAAAAAAGTTAGGGTCTCCTACATAAACTCTTCCTTTCCTCATTTGAAGATATATGATCTAGCGATTGTAGGAGATTCTTATGAAGTGAAAGTGTGGGTTTTATGAAGTCTAAAACAACAAATAAAGCATTCACCAAGTCTACACCAATTATTTTCAGCATCAATTAGAAGGTTTGAAGACATTGAAAAATAATAGAAGATCACTGACTAATGATTGGCTTTTACCCCTCTCTTAGGGTTTGGCATGGTTTCATGTTGTTTTAAAGTCTTTGTATGAGATTCATAAATTTTATTTTCAGATTTAAATTCATGCTTTAGATCTCTAGATCATTTGTGATTCAAAGCATTTGCATTTAGATTTACAAGCATTTAGGGTTTGCTCTGCAACGTGTAGGGTAGAACTCTAGATATACTTTCTTGTTGATTTAGGATCTTGCATACACACAAGATTCTCGCACACACATTTTCAGTATATTATGGACTATTTGTGGAGGTGGAAATCACCAAAACAAGGGGTTTGACTAAGGAAAAACCCCATATAGCCACCTAGACACCCTTTTTCCAAATTGCAGGTGCAACTAGTGGAATCCAATGGATGCACGCATTTTCAGACCAATGAAAGATACGAAGATCGTTTTAGGGCCCGATTCTTATTTGAGATCATAGAGACAAGGGTGTGGCACCGTAGGACAAGACTAGGGTGTGGTGCCCTAGTCCCTAAGGTTTTGCAGTTTTTAGTGCGAGATCTGCATATCACACCCTCAAGATCTCAGATTTAGAAGTCAAGCTTTCTGTCAATTTAGGGACATGGGCCCCCAATGCCCTAGGATCTACTAATTTTGCATCCTGAGTCTTTTTCTGGTCCTCCTTTATATATCTTAGTTTTAGTTTCCTCAGAATCTGCATTTTTCTGTTTAAGTATACTTTTCTTTTCATTTCCTAGCTTAGTTGATTGTTGTATTATATTTTGCATATCTACTCCTCATTTATAGAAAAGGAATAGAAACCCTAAGAGATGTTCCTTGACTCTCTCTTCCCTTACAAGAACTAGTAAAAGCGAGATATCTCCCTAGGCTCATTTGTATTCCATTGTGTGTACATGAGAGTGGGATTAGATCTTAGTTACTTGGTTCCATTTTTATGAATCACATCTTGGTGAAGATGAAATGAATCCAATCGTCTTTAAATTTTCATTTCCTAGTTAGATCTAGTTATTGCATCTTTCTTTTCATTAAAAAGAAAAAAAAAAGAGGGTCTTCATTCATTGCATAGTGTGTTTTAAGTTTTGTGTGCATTCTTAATTTTAAAAGTGTCAGATCATTATTTGCAATACTTTCATTCTTTTACTAATGCATTTTCTTATGATGATTATGAGTTTAGTAAGGAAGAACTAGATGAGGCTCTTGATGATTTTTTATACACTAAACCTTCTAAACCCACATTTTGCCAAATGCTAATTAACCTTGTTACTATGCCATTTCATAGTGTTCAAAAATATAAGTTAAACGGTTCTTCTCATGAACACATTCCTATCCACTCGTCCTCTAAATCTAGTAACATGTTGGTTCATAACCATCCCCTTTATGATGACCTATTTCCTTTTGAATCTAAAGATAAACCATTTAATAGATATGACCATGCTATATTGGATGATGCTCTTGATGATTTCATGTCTTTGCCAACTTCTTCAAACAAACATGATAAATGTGAATAAACATAGCAAACCTCTTTTTGTGATTCAAGGTGCTCTACAAAAGGGTACTTTTTTATTTTTGTAAAAAAATAATCTACCTGAAGAAAAATTGAGGAGAAGTGAAAAGTATCATAAATACAAACAAAATTGGTGATTTGGCTGCCACATCACCTGCCACATTGGGGAGTTCGGCTGAACTCAATCCGATTGGGCTGAGTTTGGCCAAACTATTTTGAATTTTTTTAAACAATTCTAAGCTCAAGTTCTCACAAAATGAACCTAAATGGTGCCAAGAGTTTGGCTAAATTGACTTCGATCAAACTCTTGGTAGGCCATTTAGGTGTCATGCTAGCGACATGGGCCACCACGTGGCAAGGTGGTAGTCTAGTCAGATTGAGTCCATTTGGACTATCCCTTGTTATCCCCAAGTGCGACACAACTCCATTCTTTTTTCCCCCTCATCCTTCGTAACCCTTGCTCTAGATTTCCTATCTCCCTCTTGTTGAAACCCTAATTTTTTATAAAATTCAAAGTTCCATATACTAAGAAAATCCATATTAACCCTAAAAAATACTTTCGTAAATCTCATAACAAACTAGCCAATTCACTCTCCCATCGTGTTAACCTCTTAAAAATAAGTTCGAGTGTCCAATTTTAGCCCTATAGAGTCAAACTTGACAATTTTATGAAGTATCACAGTTTTGAGTCTCCAATCAAGTTTACTGTTTGAATATCACAACTCTTTCGAGTTGCCATTCTTGAAAGTCAATATTTAAATGCATGATGTGTTTCCTCTCCAACCAATTTTTCCCTGCAATTATCCTTACAATAGTGAACCTCTATGTCCATTTTCATAATCTCATAATCTGAGGACCTCATTTGTTATTTTTCCCAAGCCCAATCTATTTGCAATTTATTACTTAGACATTGTAAAAATCACCAAAGTGTCTTTCTGTTTAAATTAATATTTTGCATCCATTTGATTCCCACACCAAACTAATTGGTCCCCGCAATTCTCCATTCTATAATGAACTCATGTCCAAGCTTTTAAGGTCTCATCACTCCATCTGATATTTTTCTCCACACCTGTTGAGCATAATGTAAAATCAATTTGCAAACCTACTGGCATCACTTTCATGTACATTCCTACAAGTTTTCTTGAGAATTGGACTTCGTTTGATTTTTTTTAAACCCTGAACTTTTCATGCTTCAAGCTGTTAAAACACTCTTTTGTCAAAACTGCCTCGGAGGTTGACTTTGACAAATAATATCTTGCACCGCAAGATGAATTTACAGGACGGGTTTTTTCTATGAATTCTTGGCTCAGATGTCAACATGCTTTCAATTTTTGGTAATCTGGGGAGGATTTTTGATAAGATTTTAAATTGTTTCCTGACTTTCCCCAGACAAAAAAACGCGTCCGAAAAAGTTTCGAATTTTCCGATTTCTAAAGCAACACACCTATTATTTTTGTCCCAAGTAACTCTAATTCCGATTTTGTGATCATCCGAGATAATATAACATACTATATTAATCTTTTCTCAGTGAGTGATGTAGCCCATAGGATCAATTTACAAAGAAGACACTTGAAATTGGTGAGATAATAAAAAATGGAATAGAAACCATGTTTTATTTTAAATATCATGGCCAACTGCAAATTTTTGTGGCTCGAAGACACCCGGTTTGTCTATAGTGAAATTACTCTGAAACGGTGATAAGAAAAATTAAAATTTCACCTATATTCTATAGTTTCAATAAAGTTATATTTAAAACATGTTTAAATTGACATTAAGTCAAGTATTGGAGAGGGCCGATAAATCAAATGACTATTAAATAATGAAGTCATTAAACTTTATTGTTTCATTTTATTCTCTCATGAAGTTACCTGCGAAGATAATTTATGAAATTTTGTAATGTTTGGTGCATCGCAACATTGTTGTAAAATTAGGTTAGCCAGAGGAAGGTATTGCTAGATAGCGAACTCATCATTGTCCCACAAATACTCAAAGGCCAAGCCCTAAGATGACTCTGAATATGCGATGATTGTGTGGATGTGCACAGAACAGATTTGGTGATCGGGAGGATTTTAAAGACTTTCAAGCAAATGCAATTAGCTGGCGTAAAACTTATTGCACAACCTTTGCAGTCATCTTCCTACCTGTTCTTAAGCGGTAACGCTGATACGGATAATGAACAACCAACAAAGCAAACAAAAAATAGAGATTCCATCAAAAGTTGCAATTGTAATTCCCCGATAGATATCAATGCAGAATGTAGAAATGCATAGACACTGCGAGTGAACTTTTTGCAAGATTTAATTAATGCAAGTCGTAGATATGTGTAATGAGGCACTACACAAAAAAACACATTTCAAAGAGAAATGAAAAGATATCTTCGAAGGGATGAAAAATAAAAATTTCAGAATGTGAGCAGACTTCGTTTTGCAAGGAATCTCTGAGTTTCTGAATATATGAGGCGCCCTGGAATATGTTTTAACATATTTTAGAAACTTCAAGTCATTGGTATGAAAAAGAAGAGATCTGTTGAAAAGGTTGAGCAACTTTCACAACAATGCACTCAGCTACTAGTGCAAAGCTAAAATTTGCCTCATTCACCAAGCGTGCGGGATAAATGGGGAGTTAAAGTATTGATCTGAATTGTTTGATATGAATATGGAATCCAATATAAGGCATGTGAACTGTGGTAAAAATGTGTTCCAAAAGAAATGCAAAAGTAAACTCATCGGGCTAAGATACACCATCAAAGGTAAAAGAAAATGTCACACTGAAAGCCCTTGTCTCCCCATTGGAAAAGTGGGTGTCTCATCGATAAGACTTGGCATATAGGAGGGATTTGAAATGTCGTATTGATGGGGCTTGTCACCCCGATGGACAAACAAAATAGCTCGCAACACTGCATTAGTTGCGGCCCACCACAACATGCATATGAATTTTGATAATAATGTAAAACAAGAAGTGAGGGCACTTAAATGATCAATACACTGTTTTCTCAGAAAGATTACAATCCTATGACTTGTATTCAAATACAAATTCAAATGAACTTCTAAACGAAGTGAATAATTAAATGGAATGATGGAATAAAAGTAATTCTTTTTCACCAAGGGGAAAGCATTTCAGTGAATTTTCATGTGAAGAATTCCATCATCGATAGAAGATGAAATAAATGTGCAGGTTGTTAGAATTTAAAAAAGATGAAAATATTTTAAAGAGAATGTGGTCAGAGAAAGAATTATTTTTTGGATGGATAAAGGTATTATTTTCCATCAAATTAAAATTATCTCATGGGAATAAAAAGGTAAATTATTAAAATATTTTATCAGAGATTCATATGAATATCCGTGGATGATAAGCTATTTAACTTAGAAGTAACATTTTTCACTAGAGTGATTAAAGAAGGATCAAAATCTTGGAGCCGTTTTCATCCCAAAACTTTATTTTAGGTAAAAGCGCAAGTATGAAGATTGCCAGTACAAAAGGAATATTATCATGAAGTGTGAAGATTAAAGAGATTAAAATTAAAGTATTTTAATCTATTAAAGCTAGTTAATTAGATGGAGAGTTGAATTGAACAACATGAAGGGTCATAACCTTAAAAATATAATGTATATATGAGAAGAAGATTAAAACTAACGGTGGAGATCTCATCAATTGTAATATACTATAAAAAAGATGTAAAAATAAGATTTCAATGAATATTATTTTAAGTAATACAATCAGTATTTTCCTTTCAATTGTGCTGCGGAAAATCTTTTTTCAAGATCATGATTTTCATTTTAAGTATATGAATGCTATCTTAAATCTTCTTATGAAAGAATTATTTATTGTCATGACAATTTTATAAACAACAATCATTTGTGAGTTCCTTGTCCCTATGTTTCTTGTCTAAATGGTCTTTCAAGGAAAGTTAAATTCAATTGGACTAGTTGTTGTAACCAACATTAATTAAATAATATTAATGGTTAAGATCAGCTGACAAATTCATCCAAGTGCTGAATTTAAGAAATTGTCTCACAAAGTTATATGTGAGGGTATGGAAAATGGTGACTTTGTAGCCCAAAAGAAAAGAAGGCACTAATCTATTACATATAAATTTTAATTCAAGATCAATCAAATCATTACATATAATTTTCAATTTCATTTCAATGTGAGTAGGAGATAGGAGTAGGCTTACAAGTTAAATTAATCTATTCCAGAAATTCATGCCATTCTAAGATAGAGATAGAAGATGGACTAAAGGAAGATTAACTTGTGGGATTTGAAAGTCACCCAAAAATATTTTATAGATAGAAACACTATGAAAGACATTCACAATAAAAGAAAAAGAAGATAAAAGGTTTAGAACAATTATTATGAACCTCCCTTATATATCCCACTAATAAAGATGCCAAACAATTTAGTTAAACTTACAAAAAAAAGCCTACCTCCATAGGACTCTCATCTATAAAACAACCAACCTAAGAAAACAAATCAACAATTATATCCACCTCAATAGGACCTCCAATAATAGAAAAACCTACTTAAGTAGAACCTCCATCTACTAAACAGAGCGGCTAAGAAGAAAAAACTCCATACTAAGGCATTCAAATTGCAGTCCAAGCCCCCATCATCGTCTACCTGAATATTCTCCCCCTTAATAGGAAAGCTAGGGGATGAAGCAAAAAGAAAACCAATGTCACCACCATAGTGGAGCTCAACGAAAATACTAACATTAGAGAAGACATCCTCCAAAGAAAAGAGAATAGGAGCAACATAATAGAGCGAAGAAAAATAAAATAGAGTCACAAGTCAATGATGAATTAAATAGTTTTAACTATTTATGTTTGCTTAAGTTTCAACTTAGGTAACTTAGGTAACCAGCATTTAATTAGATTGTTGAGCAATTGTTGGCTCTATATACTCTTCCTTAAGGTTGAGACACTTGTCAAGATCATGTGCTCTCTTTAGCTCTCTCCTTTATAAGCAAGGCTAATTTTTATTGTAGAATAATTCTCATCTAAACACATTTGATTGTTAGTGGAATAGTATCTCACAGCTGAGATAACTTTAAGAAACCCCCCTCAAAAAATTGTATAAAATCTTGGCGAATATTTATTTTTTTCTAAAAATAATAATAATGTTTATTGGTGAATCTTTCCTTTTTATGAAAAAAAAATTAATTTTATTGGTGAATTTGTTTATATCAATTTTTTTTGGTAGAAAATATTGACGAATCTTGGAAAATAATCATTGTATGCATTAATTACTATTGCATTTCCTTTCATTTTAAAATAATCTTTTATAAAAAAAGTAAAGACATGAATGTTGAAATAATTAATGAGTATAAGGGTTAGACTATACTTTATTTGGTTTCTACGATTAACTTAAAATAATCTAATAGCCCTCTTTCTATTTTGTAAGAAAAAATTTACAAACAATTTGTAATACCCATGGTGCCAGAAATTTCTTTTAGACCATTGGTTTTCATTGAAGTCAACAATTCAAAAACAATTTCAAACCCCATGAGCATTACAACTTGTAGGTACATTTTACCTCATGGAATACAATGAAGGTCATTAGATTATATTTTAAATCAATGGTGGAAACAAAAGATTGTTGATATAACCCTAAAGTAACTAATAATTATGATATATTATTGGTGAATTAATTTGAATTTCTACAATAAATTATAAAATGTTGGCAAATCTGATCCAATCATGTATCAAATATTGTGGTGAATCTTTAAGTTAAAAAAATTAATAAAACAAATTCTCGGGTTATTTAAATAACATTAAAATAAAAATTTGTAAAAATGTGGCTATTTGGGTCACCTTAAAAGTTGAAATTATTAGCCAAATTTCATTGGCAAATTTCATTCCCAAATTTCAAAAAATAGCCAATTGACAAATATTAACCACTAAAGTTTTCACTGTCTCAAAGGTTACTTCTCACTTGTGTTTGTGAAAATGGTCTATAGATTGGCTCTTGAGATTGGGTGCAAATTCTAACATTGTATTATAGCTATCATTTATGCAACTCTTCCTAGTTTTGAGATTTTTGTGAAAATGGTCTATAGATTGGCTCTTGGGATTGGGTGCAAATCCTAACATTGTATTATAGCTATCATTTCTGCAACTCTTCCTAGTTTTGAGATTTTTCACCATCTTTGAGTCTTGAGGTTCCTATTTTCTCATCCGCTACAACTGAAACCCTACCAGAGTCACCTCCACTATCACTCTTCAAATTTAAACTTAACCAACAATACTTGTTTAAATGAGTATATTATTGTATTAAATGAGCATCTTATTTTATAATTGCATGTTTATAGTAGATAGTTATCATATTTTATTATTAAAAAATATATTTATTTCACTTGTTAATGATTGTATTTATGCCTCATTTAATAAATATTTATAAATTCCCATGTGTTCAAGTATGAGTACCTCATTACAATTATCTAGTTACTTTTTCATTTACATGTAGACTATTTATTTACAAGATATAATGAAATATGTAACAAGACTGAAAAATATAACAATAGCATATTTTTCCCTGAACACTTTGTGTGCTGCTAATTCCTTTGGTCCTTAACCTATCATATGTTTTACCTATATAATGTTTGGTTTTTCATGATAGAACTTGTCTACTTATTATTAGTCCATGGCTTAAGCAAGGAACTAATGCTTTCATCTCCACAAAATAAGAGCATTAACCTGCTTTGTTAATCTACATGATGGAAAATATTATCTTAAGCTAAAGTTTAATTTTATTTTAATTAATCTGTCTTTAAATTTATTATTTTTTTGATATATTATTGGTTGTTTGATTTTTAGCTGGGGATTATTTTATTTTATTTTTTCCAAAAATATTCATGATTAACATGACGTCCAACAATTGGCATTTGCACAGTTTTAAAATGTAAAAATTAAGATAGTAGTTGGCATTTAAGAATGCCAGCTGCAGTCTTAATATTTGGGTCATTGCACTATGAGATCATTCTTTGTTGCATTCTCATTTAGTAGGAGTGGAGAGGAAGATTTAAGAAGGCAGAACATCTTTCGCAGAAAGTTCCGAAAACAACACAAGTAGACCGTAGAAATTTAGGTATCACTTGCATTTGAGAATTACATTTGCTTGAAAGTTTCTAAGACCTTTTTATGAGACCCATTTATTTCATCAAGCACTAGCAGATATGATGCCCAAGTTCATAATTCTTCGACTCTTTCAATTCTATCATTTGATCTTTGCTCTCTTATATTGTCTCTTCTATGTTCGTGTTCGACCATCCTGCATACAAAAAGATTATGCCTAAAGACTTGAAATTTCCACAACCTATAATTAGTGAAAGCAATAGGCCTAGTTCGGAAAAAAAATGTACAAAGGTTTTGAGATACAACAATTATTTTCCGAAAAAGATAGTATATAGATTTCCAAATGGATCTTTCCAGGATGACTTCAAAACCCATGACAAGGACATATCATTTTAGAGAGAACAAAAATATCAAACCATTTTAAAAATCCAATATAATCCATGTATTAGCAAGGGCTAAAATTCCGCAAACATATTCCAATGTGAGAGCAAGTCGAGGCGTTTTTATGATGGTTTCCTACCCTAGAGATCCTGCACTTGTTGTGCTTTGATCCTCATTCTCACGTAATCTGAAAATCAGAAGTAGATTTTAGTTACAAAACTTTTGGAGATGATAAAATTGAAAACTTCGATAAAACCCTCTTTTTTAAAGTGAAAATTCCATGGTTTCTACCTACACGTTTCTACTAGTGCTGATGATTAGGAATTATTTCCTTAATATAAAATCCATCTCCAATCATTGTTTTTTCGTGGCAACAAGTGCATTGAGATACTCCGCAACTACCCGACTATTTGTTGCATGCTCTCTTTGTTCAAATCTCTTAGTGACAGCATGGGGACTGCAAAAATTCAATGCGAAAGTAAACGATCTCTCCAACTAAAGAGAATCCACGATGCAAAAATAATAGAAAACTAACCAAGTACGAATCAATCCTCGTAGCTACAAAGGTAAATGGTAATAGAATTGGCAACATTCTGGACATATAGTCCCCAAAGTTAGGAAATATTTAAAAAACCCATATGAATTTAAATAAAACCCATTACAAGTTTAGTGTTGTTTCCTTGCTTTTGAATCTAGAAAATCCAAATTAAAAATGTTTAGCTTTGAAATTTCTGAAAAAGCCAATGCTCAACACATTGTTGTGCTGAATTGATTTTAATAGAACTGAAATCAGCTTAGGAAAACCTGCTAGTCAATGAGCGATAGTCTTTTTTGCTTACTATTCAAAGGATTAAGTATGTAAGTCTCTTTGAAATCAATCTCCATTTTAACTTCTTATCTTTCTTTCTTCCCTATCTTGAATTTTGTAGTGTGTCAAAGCCAGATGAATTATGGTTCTTGTATTTACAATATGCAAGATTTATGGCACTTATGGCATTTATGTTTGTTCGAAGATATTTCATGACACTCCGTGTCAACAAGTTCGATGATGTTGTAGTTAAGCTATTTGAAAGCCACATTTCCACATACGTGCCCACTATGGAAGCTTCCAGATAAAATCTACAAATAACCTTCAAATCTCAGATTGTAGGTTATATGCTATCAAGACCATAGACCATAAAGCTGTCATCAACATACCATATAACATTTTCTATAAAAATAAATTTTAATTAATAATATTTTTCCCATGAAAATAAATCAAATCCTTATATACATCACATATATCTATATTTTCTCTCAAAATAAATCAAATCCTTATATACATCACATATATCTATATTTTCTCTCAAAATAAATCACATTCTTAGATACATCTCATAACTTCTCATAGCTGTAAATGTGTTTCTAATGAAAAGATGTCAATATTTTTAAAGAAAAAATAGATACCAATTGTCGACTTACCCAATATAAAGGCTTCTTGCTTCTCATATAGTGAATAGGGGTCCAGCATGATTCATCAAGCTTGCATTTAGATTTTTTCAATATTTTTCCAATTCTATTCTCTAAATTATTTACATCAACATTTCAATTTCAATCTCAAGTACCTATTATATATCTTCCAAAACAAACTTAAGATTATGCCAAAACAAAATCCATTAAAATAGAAGGCGAGCAACCATTTTAGCTTCATTGACATCCATTATACAACAATTAATTGCTTTCTTTATTTGAATTTAGCTGAAGTACCTTTAAGCAATCAAACCAAGGCCACTAGACATATTTTGCAAAGCACAAAAAGCAGCAAACAAGGGGTGTAAAGAAAAATGGATTAAAATATTAACATTTGAATAACAAAGATGATAATACAGTACTAGTAACCACTATATAAATCATTTAATAAAAGGAAAATAAATTAGATGACCAAAATTCATTGCACTAAGTATTCAACTTCTCATATTTTGTCCATAACAAGAAGCATTGTCTTATGCAAAAGTCAGCGTAGCAAGCACTGTCATCTTTGTCAGCTGCTCAACTAAACGTTGTTGACAGCTTCAAGGAATTGGTATTTAATTAAATTTACAATTCTCTATTTGTAATACCTATTTATTTGCATTGACTACCTTTCAACTAGCACAATGCTAATTGCAAAGATCTCTATTGAGCTGAATTAATCTTTTGTTTTCTGATGAATACTCCAACGCATGATACACTCTAAGAAGTTGTTTATATAAGTGCATCATTATCATCATCTTCTAGATCACTAAACATATTCCTCGTTTCCCAATTGTTTGGCATTGCTTGTAGGCACTTCATGTTTATCTGCTTCTTCTTGCAGCCAGTCTTCTGCCTCTTGATCTTCATCCTTATGATTCATATCTGACTAATCTGAACAGATAACCTCCTCAGCTGTAATTGTCTAACTAGATGTTGAGCATCTGTGTCTTTTATTTTCCTGCAATTCTAAACTTACCTAGAAACACAATCACCATGTACTTGTATACAAGTCTTCATCTAAGTCTTTGAAAGAAAATTTCACATTAGGTAAAGCATTTGAACACAGTGGAATCTTTTGGTTGTTGCAATTTCACTCATGATCTGGCTTTCACTGTATCCTGAATGATCAATAATTGCAACGGTCACTACAACAACTCTTTAGCAAGCTGACCATTACAATGGTAACACCTGGTTTTGAAGGCACAAAATGTTTGAGATAATTATTTTAAAAGTCAAAAGAAAGAATATAAAAAATAGGCAAGACATGCTTTGTGTGTCATAAACACATATTCAACACTGGATTAATCCAGACAAAGAAAAAATGTTTTTACTATAATTTTGAATGAAGAATAATATCTAGGGAATATTACTTTGACCGAGGTCCGTCCTTTAACCTGAATACAAATTAATCAGTCTAGTTCTCAGATCTTGCAGGTCTCAATTATTGATTGTCCAGTGGGTGAAAAGCCTATAACAGTGAGTGTATTCTCTGTTTCTTCCCTCTACTAACCAATGCTTAAAGGTGTTTCTGTGCAAACTGTGTTCTCTAACCTCATAATTAATAACAACATTCCGAGGAAAAGTATCAATATCATAATTACTACTTATGAGGTATTTAGAGACGACTTAAAAAACTACATGGCTCAAATCCCAAAAACTGAAAACATCTTCTTTTCTTTCAATGGATGTTGTTTTAGTTGTAGTAAATACTGTGGTTGCGTTTTGGCTAGAATTATAAGAATTTCCTCTCCTGTAAATATTATCTTAAACCTGGTAGCAACACAAATAGCTTACTAAGATAGCCAAATCGTTTTCATCATGTTTCTGATTCCTGCTAATGTGAAAAACTATTTTTTGGTTTATATAAGTACATGTTTTAATTTTAGAAATCGAAATGGATTTCTTCATTGCCTAGGTCAGTAAAGGTTAAACTTTAATAATTAATTTCATTTGTTATCAATTGAATTCAGATATTTATTTCTCAAAACAAATGATTCTCCAAATGGTGCCCTAATCAGACTATTAATCTCCAATCTGGATTGTTATTTCCCTAATCTATGTCCCAAAACTCAATGATGTCAATATAATGATCAGTTTTGTAGACACTTCTTATTTGTTGTATTTTGTCGTAATTCTCAATACGAAAGGTTGGGATTAGTATGTGGGTTTGTTCTTCAATTGAATGCTCAAGTTCATATGTGGGTACTTTAATAAGCATCTTTACAACACTTTTAGTATCTGTGGGTCTGCTATTCACGTATTTTGTAAAGGTCAAATAACAATCGAGTTCCAATTAGACAGGGAGGACAACATGCGAACGTGCACAATGTAAAGTAGCCATGGTTTGTGAATAATGTCTAGGAGCTTGTAGCGATGAAACAACAGAAGTAGAACTTATGGAGGGCACAGAAGAAGCTCTTCTTATAAATATTAAAGTTCATAAAAATTGGGTTCGGATTATATCAAGAGGAAAGTATTTTATTACAATGATATTTGCTTTTTATAAATGTTTCTTTGTATCCACCTATATTGTAGAAATTTATGCAAAATGGAAGCATAGACAAGGCATTTGAATTGAAGGAATAGCTGGTTGAGAAACATGTCCCGAATGTGTTTGTTGGAAATGGTGTACGATCCAAACCAGTATCCTGCCTACATGTGCTCAATTTAGAACTTCCGAACAGGGTATTGACATCCATCAAAGTATAATTGAAAATGTTTTTTTTTCAGATGTTTTAATAGTAAGTGCCATGTTTATTTTGCTCGCATTTTCCTGAGCAACAATTTCTTATGCACGGAATGGTGGCTTGCAAGACCAGTATGCTCCTCCTATCTTACATCGGTGCTTATTTCAAGATCGCTGGACATTCATCAAAGCATAACTGAAAATGGATTTGTTTTTAAACATGTTCTAATAATAATTGCCACTTCCAATCACCGCAGCCTTCAAATAAACAAACTTATGGATAAAATTCAATGAAGAAGGCTTTATGCACAAGTTCTCTCGAATGATTTTAAAATATGAATTTCTTTCTTCATAGCTTATATGAGATTTAAAGTCCTTTGTAGTATCTATCTACTGCATCATGTCATATGAATAAGCAGTTGGTCCATAACAATACAAATCAGTGTTTCCAATTTCTTGCTATTTTTGGCATTTGGCAGGGACTCCAGCTCTAACAGAGCTCTTGTTTTAATGGTTCCCAGATCTA
The DNA here is from genome assembly GCF_030272615.1 of Cryptomeria japonica. Lineage (NCBI taxonomy): Eukaryota > Viridiplantae > Streptophyta > Pinopsida > Cupressales > Cupressaceae > Cryptomeria > Cryptomeria japonica. The sequence goes on from NC_081413.1 coordinate 43,218,087, forward strand.
AACCAAATTTCCGCTAAACAAATATTAATTAAAAAAATTATTTATGTCAGTCATTAATGAATAATAAAACATGTGATTAAACAATTACATGGTTTTTTCGAGCGCTTTCTGTGCGGCTAATTCCTTGTGGTGCTCGACCTGTCTTATATTATACTTTTATGATGTTTCGCTTCTCATGATAGTTCTATACTTCTTATTTTTATGGTTTCTCGATCTAAACCAGATTTATAGTTAAAAAAAACTAAATAATATGACAACAATTAAACCCTGTATGATTAATGTTCATTTAAGTCGAGCAAAAAAATGTGATAATCAACAATAAAACAGAGAAACCAAAACAGAAACGAATATCGAAAGTAGGAAATTATCATATATTAACTGTATATTATTACATATAGTACATAGACTGCACACATATTTATACATTCATATTCAAGTATGAATCTAAGAGTTGAGGGAGTCAAAAGGTCATGTGACCATTGGGCTTCACATCCCAACAATCTCCCCCGTGAAAACAAACCGACACATTCATGCAGTGTAGCATCCCTTGCTCTCCATTTCGATCCTTACATTACAACCAGCCCGAAAGATTTTAACTCTGTGAACTCTTGTTCATGTACACTGCGGATACGCCTTCTCCATGCCAAATCAGAGTTAAAAACTCTTTCAAGCACAAACTCATTTTCAGTCAATTCACCTTGTAGAGCTCTATCCTCCAAACTGTAAATATTATACACCTTAGCATGAACACTGCCCTCTCCAATGCCATATCTATTATGTGCAGATCGGTCAAATATATAACAATTCTTGTCAAATTGTTCCCAACCGCCATATTGGACTTTACTATCAGCTCCATGGTCCCTTTCACCATAGCGACCACCACTATAATGGTCATCATAGCAGCTGTAATAATTATCCCCGTGAAAGCAGTCTCCATGACCATAAGATTTAGCCTCCACCACCAAAATTAGTCTTACCATCTTTGAGAAATTGAGGAGCACCAATTGCATCGCATCCCCCCAACCTCTCCCAAACACTGACCTTACCGTTCTTTCTTGTTGAAACTCTTGCATCAGACTATCCAACACAACATGCATTGCAAGGATCTATTGTACTTCTATGCGGAATCTCTGAAATTCATGATTTGTCTCATCGCTGGTCTACTCTTGGAAAGAATAAGCTATACCAGCAATCGACAATTCCTCCAAGTGAGAATCAATATCTAAAGCACCCAATTGGACAAGTACCTTTCCATCTGCAGACATCGTTCTACACTTTGCTCCCACCAAAGACTGTACCTCAATGCTAAGGAGAACAATCTTATTTATTGGATCTATTTTCACATGATCCATTTCATACAACGGAGATTTCTTTGTCAAAGTAACACCATCACCGTCTTCCATAGTCGGCATTGCTGAAGCCTCAGAATTGACATCACTCTCCACATCATTTCCGAGCTCAGCAACCTCAGATGTCACACTACTTCCAATTCCGACTGGGACTTTTCACGTTCCTGGAGCACAATAAAACTACCTCTGAGAAAATTCACCTTAAACGAGGGCTTAGCCTTATAGCACAAATAACTCGATGTCAACTCTTGACTCGACATCTCCTTTGCAGTTCCCCAAAAATCACTATCCACCAATTCCAGATCGATTTCTTTCCTCTCATTGCTCAACAAATCGAGCTCTACCTGCGTTTTGGAATTCTCCACCCAAAAATATGGTATTGGCTGCATATTAATATCTCTAGCCTTTGAATGTATAACATGTTCATTTAGCGATGGAGCCACATTAGCATCCTTCTATGAGAAATAGATGACAATGTGGAAGCTTCATTCTTAGAAGCAAGTGTCCCTACAACACATTCTAGACCTGCATCCGTCACAACGGGAAACCCAACACTCAATGCCTTGCACTCCTCTAGAGACATCGCTTCCAGTTCCTTGACAAATTTGCCATCACAACAGTTTTCCTCATCCTATTTGTCGTCTACAGGCACAAACTTTTCCAGCCTATCGTAGGTGTCTGCGTACAAATCACACCTTGACTCTACCTTCTACACTGGCTCCTCAACCTTTTCTAGACATTCTTCTTGCCAGAGGTCCACCTTGTTTTCTATTCTGGATGTTTTAGGAGCTACAGGAAGATTGTAAGGATAACCATGTACAAGATTTGGAGGTCTGGGAGAGGAGCGTGCAATCAATGCATTCCACTCTACTTCCACTTCTGCAATCTTCATCAATAAATCATCGTTTCGACAATCTGCCTCTTCTTCTTTAGGGTCATCCTCATTCGCTAGAATTGAGACTATATCCTCCTCACCCTGGGAGGCATCCTCCTCATCTAAGAAGGGAAACAAACCAGTCTCTTCTTCAAGCAATGAATGCAACAAACTCTCTTCTTCTTCAGCCGCAGTCTTCTTTTTCCAGCCATCCCACCAATGACATTTGGTTTCAACCTCCATTTGGACATCACTCTCTATCGAGTCTAGACTGCCAAGAAATGTTTTGATGATTGATTCGGCTTCATCATCTGATTTGGTCTCATCATTAAAACTTCAGTCTGTTTGTTGATAACATAAAAGCACCCAGCTTTGGGATCAAACACAAAGTAAGGGCACCCATATCGAGGATCAACTATCCAATCGGATCCCATCTCTGTTCAACATTTCACCATAGCTCTGATGCCAATTGTTAGTTTAAGCGAGCAGAATAACGTGATAATCAACGATAAAACAAAGAAACCAAAATACAATTGAATACACAACAACGCATAACACGAAGTTTAACGTGGTTCACCATTACTGGCTACATCCACCGAAAGCAGGGAATTATCATATATTAACTGTATCCAAATACATACAATACATAGACTGCACACATATTTATACATTCATATTCAAGTATGAATCCAAGAGTTGAGGGAGCCAAAAGAAATCATATGACCATTGAGCTTCACATCCCAACACTTAATGGCCCCTCCGTGGCCCTAACTATTTTTAAAGCTTTTTAAAGCTCGGTGGATGATTTTGAAAAGGGGATAGAAGTAATCCTTCATACTGCCTTTAAAAGTGTAAAATTTGCAGCTTAACCTGCAAGGAAAACAAGGAGACAAAATTTGCGGATATAAAGCAGAGGAAGAAAACAAAGGTAAAGCGGAGCTCAGTCTGCATATGAATGAAATTGAATTCTTCTATTGACAATTACAAATCTTGCATGATTTATACAATATAAACCACCGCAGGAAACATGAAATTACGGAGGTAACAAAGGTAGATCTGAAGAGGCGTAAAGAGCTAACAGCACCCCTGTTTAGTTAGTTTATAGCATGCAACTTAGGTTCTCCGTAAGCCACGCGAAATAATTGAGTTAGAAGTTTCGCTAACAAAAGGATCCTGAAATGATGTTTTGTAGTTTAGCGAAAGGAAATAGCTCTGATAATGGGAAAAGAGTTGAGTTAAAAGTTTCGCTAATAAAAAGGATCTTAAAATGATGTTTGTAGTTTAGTAAAAGTAAACAGCGTCGATAATTCGAAGTTCCAATGTTTCAACAAGACCCGCCACATTGAAACAAACATCGCCACGCGGAAAACGCTTTACATGTTCACCTGCGGTGGATGATTGTCCACAAGTAACGTCCAAAACTACTACTGAGTGCGATATTAGCGCCGGTCCCTTTGAATAACATCGTAAAATATTCTCGTGTTTTCACTGGGGATGTGAAATCACTCGCCACCCCCGTGTTCTAAGTCAATTAGGAAAAAGGAACCAAAAAACAGAGTAAACGCATTCCTCCTGGGTATTTTGAGTTGTATGTAATTATAAAAGCTGCAGCTGCATAGTGTTCGGGAATGTCAAAATGAAAGATGGCACATTCGGCCTGCGCAGCTTGTCGACACCAGCGCAAAAAATGCTCAGCTGAATGTCTGCTGGCTCCTCATTTTCCTCCGGACGACCTTCAAAGGTTTGCGATTGTGCATCAGGTCTATGGAATTAGCCGTGTTGCCAAATTGCTTAAAGTAACGTACCCAGGCCCAATACATTGGATTTGAGTTTCTCCGCAATAAATTTGATTCTTGTAGCTTCACAGTTGTTTAGAGTTGTAGCTATTCGCTACAACCATTTGCCCATCAGATTAAGAGAAAGTTTATAGTGCTTTTAGGTTTTAATTAGTGGGATGATTATATTAATGGTTTTGATGTGGTATTGTTGTAGGATGTTAATCCTGAGCAAAGAGCAGATGCAGCAAATAGTTTGGTGTATGAAGCAAAAGCCAGAGTGGAGGACCCTGTTTATGGGTGTACAAGAGCAACCCAACAACTGCAGAAGCGGATTGCAGATTTGGAGTCCCAGTTGGCAGCCACGCAAGCAGAGCTCCTGAATATGCGTTTTACAAATGACAAGCCCGTATACCCTCTCACCATTGGAGGTGATGATGCTGGAAATGTTTTGTATTCCCCCTCACAACATAGTCAATATAGCATGTGTGAGGAGGATCCAAAGCTGTTGTGGGAACCGCTATGGCAAGTATAAATTTAAAAGAGGTGTAATTTTTTTGAAACAGGTTTCAAAAGTGCTTTTATTTCTATCTTACAATTAGCAACTTTCTACAATTGCTTGATTTTATTTTTACATAGGTACATGTTTCTGATTTTTTTTCCTTCCTTGGTGGAAAGGAGGGCATTACTGGGAAGCCAGGCCGTGGCTTCAACCTCGGTCAGCTGTACTTTATCTGTGCTCCCAGCCAACAACCATTGCATTTGGGTTCTGTGTTCCCCTTCTTTCTTTTTCAAATAATTTTATTATTAAGACAATTGAAAACAAATCAAATTCAATTTTTATTTTCTAATTTTTGTTTTTCATATTTTTATAGACCCCGTGCTCCATTGTAGAATACCTATAGACATAATAAAAAAACCAACCATGACCATTTGAATGGATATTTTAGCATACCGCAATAAAATATCTAAACATCTATGATTTACGGTTCTTAACAAATAAAATTTTGCTCTTAATAAGTATAAGTAATTTATGAAGTTTAATTTGATCTCAATGATTTGTTGTGCATGATTATATTCTGCGTAAGAATAGATATAAAGATGTCATATCTGTTAATTATTAATATCTCAAAAGTTTGTATAGTATAGACAAAATTATATTTTCAAATAATTAAAACTTTTTATTGTTATGACTTGTTCAATTGAATTACAATGGAGGGTTCATTTGGTAATTATAAAATTCAAGTTTGGTCTAATGGAATCATGAACTTGATTTGAAGATAAGAACAATGCCACTCTCCCACAATACATTTGTGCTTGCCCACAATTATAATCCATATGATTCTAATCATTACTAATCAAAGTGTGTTTATTTCCTTATTTGTATATGTCATTAATATGTGTAAAACTTATTATAAAGAACATATATGAAATATGTATATAAGGCTAGAAATTATTTATTTGAGCATGGTAGAAAATAGTTCTTAGCTATGTGTGATTAAATTTGATGAGTTTTATTTTTCACAATTTCAAAATGAGTTAGTTACAAAAAAATCAATGTTAATGTTCATGTTTTTTATTTCATGGGTATCACAATTTTTATAAATTGCTTCACATAAATATTGAAAAGATAAAATGTTTGAAGAGATTCATCACTAAAATAAATTATAAAATTATTGAAGAGATCTCCTTTACAAATAATCTTAATAATATTTTATAGTACTGTAGTGTCATAAAATTGTGACCCTAGCAATTTATGATTGCATTAAGGTCCTCATGCATGCAAATTCGAATCCTCTAGCCTGATTGGAGACCAAGACTGCTCGACTTGTGGAAACAACTTCTTCCTTGGCCTCCACATCACTCTGTCTACACTCTGCCCTGGAGAAAGGGGTAGGACAGGGGCATGGCACCCCTGTCCCCCCTTGGACAGGGGCATGCCGCTCTTTTCCTCCTAAGATAGGGGCATGGCGCCCCTGTCCCTGCCCTATTTTGGGGCAGGACCTTCCTAGAAAATACATTGTTGGTTGTACAATGAGCGGGAAAACTCTCCCAATGTCGGCTCGTGACGAAATTTAAATCCTTCAAAAATGTATTTAAGGGGCATTCTTCCTCTCATTTGCATAAGTGGAAATTTCATAAGTTGAAGTTGGATAATATTGGAGTATGTACAAGCGATCAAGCATTCAAGAGCATTCAAGCATTCTTTTCCAGCATTGAGCATTCTCAAGTCTCCCTTCAAGGCTAGGTGTTGCATTCAAGTCAAGGATTCAACCATTGAAGAGGATATTGACTCCAACATTCAATTCTGCACAAGCACATCTATAAAAAAATTTACTACAATCTCCCTTGAGGTGATTTACAATTTAGTCTTTCATTTACATCTACTTGCAAGTACTTTCTTTCATTACTTGGTTAATTCTAAAACTGGGGTTTGACCTAAAGGCAAAACCCCAATCCCAACTCATTTTCTTCTCTTTTACGTGTGTAGGTTGCAAGTGCATAGCTGTACTTTCGGATTCAGGCTCCATTTGCAAAGGTGGAAAAATATCTTTTTCATTTCGGGATTTTTTGGAGGACCGTGTACATTCCCACCATAGTCCTGCCAACTTTTCATCAAATTCACAGGGTGACTTCGTCTCGACATTTTACTGCCAGATCCAGGTGCACAGCTTCATCCCATATTCTGATCTCAAGTTATAATTGATTCTTTGTCACTTTTGTAGTACATAATTCAATCAAATTTATTTCCAAATCAAATAAGGAAAAGGGGGATCATCCTAACATTCTCAATTCATTTAGAATTCAATTTATCATATTTGTGTGGAGAGATTGAATCTAGTAAATTATCGCATCCCCTTCTTCCTAATGTAATTGTGAAAAGTGCTTGAAGGATAATAAATAATGAAACTCTCATCTCTCTTTGAGGGAAAAGGTAGTTTTCCTCTTGATCTATCACTCATCATTTTCCCACCATTACATTTTGGTGAACCCGACGTCTTGCATGCTTTCCTTTGAACAACATTGCATATTTTTCATTTACAAGTTTCAACTTTCTGCAAGTTTAGTGGTTAAATCATTCAGAAGCCTAGTTTTTAAATTTAAAATTGAACTTGTGATTTGTAAAAATTGCTTGTGGTTATCTTAGATCTGAAAATTGCTTTGTTTATCAAATTCAATTTCCTCTTTGTCTTGTTCAAGTTGCAATTAAAATTTACAAAATTAAGAGGTTACTAGTTAAAACCCTAATTTTCAAAAATCATCTTGAACTTGTGCAAAAATTGAATTTCCTTTTAATTTTCAAATTTCTGATTGTTCTCAAATTTGTCTTCAATTATACAATTCAAAATTTCAATTTCCCCCTCTTTTTCCCAAAATTCAAATCTCAAAATTAAGTGGTTAGGTTATCAAACCCTAATTTTTAAAATTAATTGGATTTTGGTTGAATTTAAAATCAATTTCATTTATATTCAGATCTCTAAACATTTTCCAAGGTGTCCCTATCCATTAGGCTTGACCTTTTACAAAATTGCAATTCAATTCTTCTTTTTCCTCAAAACCCTAATAGGGTCCTATTTTCACCTTTGTGCCTTCATTTCGCCCATCTAGAGATCATAAAATTTGCCATTTTTGGGGGGTTAGCTTTAAAATCATCATAATATCCATTCCTGAAAATTTTTGAAAAAAGTTGGCTAGTTGGTCGGACCATGTGCGTTCCCACCACCTTGGCTTTTTTCCCGAAATTTTGAGAAACTGTTATGATTGTATTTACTAGCCTAAATTTGGAAGATTGGCTTCTTTTATCTATTTTATGTCCCTCTAGAATTGGAAATACCTTCAAAATTCAACATTTCAAATTTCAAGAAATTTTTTAAAATTAAGAGGTTAATTATAGTTTGCCCTAATTTTAAAAATTCTAATTTTAAAATTAAGTGGTATTCCCTTGGCCCAATTTTTAAAATTCTAATTTCCTTTCCCTTTTGGAAATTGTGTCATCCTATTCCCCCAACAAAGTTCAAATTGTGTAATCATTCTTTTTTTGAATTTTGCATTACTAAATTTTGTAAGCTTTGTTCCACAGTTCAAAATTGAAATTTTCCCTCTAGTGACAAGTCTTACCAGTATTAGTCCTACCTATCTTATCCCTGTTAGATGAAGCAATAGAATAAATTCTTCCCAAGGTTTAACTACCAAGGAGATGGAGCCTAATTTGGGTGACTTATTTAATGAGGATCATGCTAATTCTTTGCATCTTAATCATGTGCCTATTCACCCCATTGATGGATCCCATGATGGAGAATAAAATTTAACTAGGGTTTTTTAGATCAACTTTCCACATTGGATAATCAATTTGATAGTTTTCAACAATGGATGTCTCAAGAATACCCTAATAGTGAATCTCTTCCATTAATTGAAGGTCTTAAATGCATGCTTGAAAGTGATAAGAATGAAACTTATATATTGTGTGGCATCACACATATTTTTGGTTCTAATGTCATGCCTATCAAGAGTTGTGCCAAAACCCTAGGTTACTCACGACCTTCAACACAAGTCAATTCTTATATTCCTTTGAATAATCCTATGACTTGTATTCCTATTTTCACATCCAACATCATGGCTACTTCAACTCAAAATGTCATTCCTACAATGATAGGTCATGGGGGTAATCCCTCTTCTTTATTTAATCCTCCATCATTACCTATGACTTCCATGAGTATTCCTATTATTCCTCAACAAATCAGTGTGACAAAAGGAGGCAACTCCTTTTACAACTTTATTCCTCCTTTAAGTGTCCCTTTTCCTACACAATCATCACCCATGCCTACTTTTCATAATGTCCCACCACCTTATTCTCAGTCCATGCCTTCTTTCAACAACATCATACCACCTTCTCAATCACCTATGTCTAATATCAATTCGTCCATCAAAATGACAATCAACAATCTTGCTTAAACTGTGTCTTCCTTACAACAACAAGTTGCTTGCATGAGTCAATCCAAGTTTATTGTACCCACCTTTGATGTTGCGAGCCCACTTTCTCTTGATATTGTTAAAGTTGTACCACCTAAACATGTGGAGATCCCTCAATTAGAACTCTATAATGGAAAAGGTGATCCTCTTATGCATGTCAAAGTATTCTAAACCTTGTGTACTGATTTTGCTTATGATCAACGATTTCTTGCAAAATTATTTACAAGAACACTAAGAGATAAGGCCTTACAATGGTATTGCTCTTTGCCTTGTTATTCTATCACTTCTTTTCAACAATTGGCAAATGCTTTCATCGAGTAATTTCAAAACAACATTGGTCCTAAAATCACTTTGACTTATTTAATGCATTGTAAATAAGGTGTTAAAGAAAAAGTGGTTGATTTCATTGGTAGATATAAGAATTTGTGTGATTAAATTTCTTTTCATGTTCCTAATAATGATATTCAAAGAATTTTCATTTCTAATTTACAAAAAAATATCAAGGAAAAGCTTATTTTGTCTGAGTTTACTTCCTTTCCGCAGTTGTGAGCAACACTCCACAATTTTCAACTAGTTGTGAGACAAATGAGCAATCCACTCCTATGGCTCTGAGTGATAAGGGGGAGAGTTTTCAACAACCATTTGTGAAGTTCAAACCAACAAAAAGATTCATCAAGTTCAATGATCAATTAACAACAACCATGTGAAAGCTACAAAAGGTGTGCCTTCTATTTCTAAATTTTTCCAAAGAGAAAGGTAGTTTAATCCTTTGCATGAATCTTTACATAGTATTATGTCTCAGCTATTGCATAGAAATTTTATCAAACTTCCTCCTATAAAATAAATTGATCCTTCCAAACTCACATCTCCCTATTTTGATAACAATTCCTTTTGCCAATATCATTGTCACCCTGGTCATGATACTGAAAAATATTTTGCATTAAAAAATAAGGTTCAAGACTTGATTGAAAATAATAATATACCCATGGTAGGTGTGAATGATAAAGGGAATAAACCAATTTCTCCTCCTAATCAAAATCTTAATATTTTCACTAATCCCTTGCCATCTCATACATCTAATGTTATTGAGATTGTGCCTAATTCTCTCACTTCAGAAGACTTCACCTATATGGCTCCAAACTTGGTTAATAAGGTAGAAACACAAGATATGCCTAAGGATCCTTGTATTACATTTGACCCTAGTGAGACCATTCGAGCACTCGATGGCCCTTTATACATAGTTGCAAAGGTTAAGGATATCCCTTGTTGTGGTGCCCTGATTTATCCCTCTTGCTTGGTTAATGTCATAACTGAAGAGTATCGTTTCACTTTAAAATTGCATAAAGAACTCTATGATGCTTCTAATGTGGTTGTGAAGTTATTTGATGGCTTCTCTTATCCTACCATTGGTTCTATCACCCTTTTTGTTGAAGTTCATGCTAAATCCATGGATGTTGACTTTGTTATCATACCTTCTTCTAAGAAATTTTGAGTGAGGGCTATCCATGGCTATCTTCTATGAAGGCTATTGCTTCTCCAATCCACAAGTGTCTAAAATTTCCTCACAATGGAGAAATCATAACTATGAATCATAGCTTATTTCATCCATCTGAAAGAAGCCCTCGTGTTCCTATTGATCTCTTTTAACCTCAACAATTTCAATCTCTTCCATCAAGGAGCGATGCTCTTTTTCAATCTTCTAAAAAATGAAAGAGTGATATGATATTATCCTTAAGTCAACCTATATTGCCAACACTTGACATTCCTATCATTCTTCATCGTGAGGTTCTTCCCCTCTTGGATAGAACTAATCTCCCTCCTAAGGAAAATTGTCCACCTACTCCTATGGATGTGACTTTACCTTCTCTTAAGGAGAACTACAATATTCCTCCTAAGGTTAGACCTATACCTCCTCCTCATGATGGACTTGGTCTCCTCCCTACACCTAATATTCCTCCTTTTTATGGTGCAGTTCCACCTCCTTCCTCCTATCAAGAGAAGAGGCATGCTTCTCCTATTCTTCAACCAAAAAGACCTCAACCTAAACCTTCAACTATCAAGGCAAGAAAGACTCCTACTTTATCAAGTGTTCCTCCTCTTTCTCAGCCTTCCACTAAGACTCGATGAAATCATTTTGTACAAGAATGCTGACAAAGACGTTGTGGTCAAGCTCGTGAAGTTATCCCTCAAAATAATCAATCTCCTAAGACTCCAATAGTTGACATGATTCCCTTTTCTCCTAAGAAATATATTCACCCAATATCTCTAAATCATAAGTTGCATCAAAGATGTGATGGTTTTACCCCTATTCATGTTCTTCCTCCTCTTTCTTTAAAATTTGATGAAGAAGTGGGTGAAAATGTTATTCATAATGACAATACAACTCCTAATGCTTCTGATAGTGAATATGAGTATGTTGATGAGGATAAACATTTATCAGATGAGTTTTCACAAACCCTAATCCTAGCTCCTAGAATAGAACAAAGTGACTTACAACATGTGCATAGTCCTTTTTTGGATCTTGTGATATCTCTATCTGTTGTGCTTGATGTCGCTCCTCTAGCCTGTTGCTCACCTTCCCAAAATAGTGATCAGCAAGATGAGGAGGCGGATGTCATGCTAGATTAGCGATACTAGCATTGTAGATCTTCTTTCTCTCTCTCTCATTTCTTTCACTTTTGTAACCATTATTCTATGTGTATCCATGTTCTTCTATTGTTCCCTTAATGTCTACTTGGGGACGATGCAAAGCATTGAGAGCTTTTTTTGGCCTCTTTCATGTTGAGTGAAAAGGCATCCTCTCTTCCCTTTCTTCTAAGGTAGTGTCCTTATTGGGGGAATGAATATTATTATATGCATATACATAAATGATATACATGAGTTATCATACAACACATTGATCCCAAGGAAAGCAACACTACCTCGTGTTTTGTGTTCATTATTCTTGGGTTTATTTCTTGATTGGGGGTTAAATAATTGCGATAACATGCTCTCTCTCTCTCTCTCTCTCTCTCTCTCTCTTTGGTGTATCCTACCTTAAATAAATTGCTCCCGATAAGGTGCATGTGACCGCTTTAACGTAGGGGCATACACTCTGCTCATACTTTCCTTGTGATACTTAGAATTACTTAGTGAACTATTTTTTCTTTGTAATCTTTTGTATCTTTTCTTTCATGATTAATAGTGAAGGGAAATTTGATACTTCTAGTCATGGTTCTCCCCTTCTCGATCTTTCCTTTTACTTTTTCAATCGAAGTCTTAAGATCCTAAGTCCATTGGGGGCTTCGTGCATCTTGCTTCCTTGACATGGTAAAAGTCTTTCAATCTTGTTTCCCTATACTTAACCGATAGTATTGGAATGCGCTTATACTCCCACTAAAGTGGGGGCTAAATAGAGTGTCATAAAATTGTGACCCTAGCAATTTATGACTGCATTAGGGCCCTCATGCATGTGAACTCGAATCCTCTAGCCTGATCAGATATCAAAGACTGCTTGGCTTATGGAAACAACTTCTTCCTTGTGCTCCATATCACTCTGTCCGCACTCTGCCCTAGAGAAAGGGGTAGGAATGGGGTGTGGTACCCTTGTCCTACTAGGACAGGGGTGTTGTGCCCTTATCCCTACCCTATTTTGGAGCAGGACCTTCCTAGAACATGCATTTTGGGTTGTGCAATGAGCAGGAAAACTCTCTTGATGTTGGCCCGTGATGAAATTCAAATCCTTTAAACATGTATTTAAGGTGCATTCATCCTCTCATTTGCATAAGTGGAAATTTGATAAGTTGAAGTTAGACAAGATTGGAGTGTGTACAAGCAATCAAGAATTCAAGAGTATTCAAGCATTCTTTTCCAGCATTGAGCATTCTCAAGTCTCTCTTTAAGGCTAGGTGTTGCATTCAAGTCAAGGATTCAACCATAGAAGAGGAGATTGATTCCAACATTCAATTCTACACAAGCACTTCTATCAAAATTTCTACTACAACCTCCCTTGAGGTGATTTATAATTAAGTCTTTCATTTACATCTACTTGCAAGTACTTTCTTTCATTACTTGGTTAATTCAAAAACTGGGGTTTGACCTAAAGAGAAACCCCCAATCCCAACCCATTTTTCTATCTTTTCTGTGTGCATGTTGCAGGTGTGCAACCGTACTTTCAGATTCAGGCTTCATTGGCATTGGAGGAAAAAAACCATTTTTTCATTTCGCCGATTTTTTGGCAGATCATGTACATTCCTACCATTGTCCTAACAAATTTTGGTCAAATTTGTAGGGGAACTTCATCTTGACATTTTACTACCAAATCTAGGTGTACATCTTCATCCCATATTTTAATCTCAAGTTATAATCAATTCTTTGTCACTTTTCGACTACATAATTCAATCAAATTCTTTTCCAAATCAAACAAGGAAAAGGGGGATCATACTTTAAACATTCTTAATTCATTTATAATTCAATCTACCATCTTTGTGTGGAGAGATTTAATCTAGTGAATTGTCTCATCCCCTTCTTCCTAATATAATGGCGAAAAGTTCTTGAAGGATAATCAATAGTGAAACTCTCATCTCTCTTTGAGGGAAAGGGTATTTTTTCTCTTGATCTATCACTCATCATTTTCCCACCATTACAAGTAGTATTTATTTCTACTTCCCTTTTTTTTAATTAAAATAAGTGTATTGTAAAAAAATTAGCGTGACTAGTAACTTTCATATGACATGCCCTCTGGCTCAACATGAACCACTTTTGACCTAGAGAAATGAAACATTGAGGTCACAAATAAGGGACCCCATCCCTTTATAACAATGCTAAGGATCAATTCTAATAGAACATTTGACCAGTGAAGGCTCAAGCCTATGAAAACAGTGGTCCAATGAGGGTTTGAACCTTGGTGGTCACAACAAAAACACCACCACTTAGATAACACACTATGGGAAGAACTCCAATTTTTAGATTGCATAAGTCGGGTATAGCATCCCCTATGAATTTTAGTGTGCTTGGTAAACATTTTAATGTGACACATCCTTCTATATCACATGGGTTGCAAGGAGGTTGGACCTTGTGAGCTCATTATTTACTACAAGAATCTCTCACAAATCAATCTAGACCCCTCAACCAATATATTTCTACTTCCTTAGTGACTTCCAAGAATTAACTAATCAATATAAATAATGCTACTTAGTTATGACGATTATTAACATTTTAATTAATTCTATGATAATTATGCTATTAAAATAGTCTATCAACATCACAATAAAAAAAGGTTGTTGATGATAAATGAGCATGGGGTTTTTCAAGAGGGCTACCTCCCTTGCAAGGCATGGGGGGATGGCCACCGTAGAGGGATGTTTGGCAGCTGCACACCTCGACAAGGGATTTTGAGGGTACCACTCCTCAAGTCACATTTTATACATAATTTATCATTGTAAATCTTGGTTGTTTATCATCGGGTCATAGATCTAATAGTTGATATTTTGTGTTCTTTGTTTTCTCTAGAAGGTAACCATATTTAATGAGGGCATAGTATTATACCCAAGTATTGTGATTGATTTGATAATTTGACAGTTGTTGAGTTGCCTCTAGATCTTCGTTGGTGATTCTCTTGTAAGAAGCTTTCTCTACAACTATATTGTAATGTATTATTTATTTCTGAATGGTATATTAAGAAGCTTTTGAAATGTAGAGTTTTTCTCCCAAAAGGGTATTGCCCCACATAAATCACTATGTTGTGGTATGCATTCTCTTTATGTTTATTTATGTTAAGTTAATGTAACTATTGTAAAGATCTATAAAAGTTTTGCATTACCCTCCTCTCAAGATTATTGTAGGAAGTTATTTCACTTCTTTAACTTCCTTACAAACTATCTATTAAGTACTAAGCCCTAACTTTTCCTCAATTGAGATTATGTTAGAAAGAAACTAAAAAGGAAGATGCCAAAATTCTTAATTTCAGTTCCTATATGTGTTTATTTAGGCTTATGATTGTTGAATGATATATTTGTCATGTTGGAATTACAATAGAATCAATTAAGATAATTTGTGAGGTTTACTTTCCATCTTGGCTTTCTTGTGTATGACTATATTTCACATAAATATAACTATAAATAAGAAATAATACCTACATCTAATTATAAATATTGAGTAATATGTGAATCTTACATTTAATCTTATCTTTATTATGTACAATAAATACTTAGTTATTTCTATTTAAAAATTTATTTATTTTTATTACTTTTGAATCCTTTATAATAGCACACTTTCTTCATTTACAATTATTAAACATTACTATTCTCATAGCAAAAGTAGATTATAAGAATTAGCATTGAAAATATAAATTATACGAATTGAGCCATAAATCTTTTTGAGAAGATAGTGATTTCAATAAATTATAGCATAACTAGTTGCTAATATTTGTACTTATACAAAAGCTCCAAGCTCCATTAGATATTACAATCATAAATCACTTTAAATTATAAAATAATTACAGATTAAGTAAAATAAAATTTGTAGATAAATATACAAGAATTCATAAATATATATTTAATATTCAACACTTTCACATTTTATTGTTTACATTAATAAATAATTCTATAATAAGAGATACCAATAGCTACCACATTAAAGAATAAATGGTGTGAAAAGAATGATGAAACCTATGCAACATTTTTCATGTCTATCTCACCTAATCTTCTTTACCATACCAAATGTCGCACAACATAAAATCAAATATGGACTATATTAGAGATTGTATTTTGAAGGAAAGATACTTTGAGACATTTTCAATTATATAATGAGATCATTATTTTATTCCCACTCACTTTCACATCGTCTATGAGTTCTTCACTAAGATCGAATCACTATGATTGTAGTAGAAATAGTTGCATTGAATAACAAGACATCCAATGGATTATCTTTGTCCTTACCAAACTTTTTCCTAATTATTTAACTTTTTTAGTCCTACATTACATCCTACGATGGATTTTCTTGGTATTAAATATTTACACTACCTTTGCTTTGTCACTCATCAAGGAGAAAGAAATATTTTTTATTGGAGGAAAATACATTTTAAATGGACCTTAAACCCTTTGCAACAAGACAATCCAATTACAAAAAATAGTTGCTAACCAACCACTGAACATAAGCAAACAAGAACACCAAAAATAGGGGAACAAAAACCCAAATACTTTACATATATTTCATGAAACTTTCATTCTTTTGAATCAAATCTTAATTAATATTTCACACATTATGGACAATACTATCAATGGGAGTTATGACCGTGTCCTTGCTACGAAACCTAGTATAAGGACCAGAAGTAGAACCAAAAACTAGCTCATAGGCAGTATCCATCCTCATAGATTTAACAATGTCATTAGGGGAATCCATGCCCCTTTAGAGAGATTCTAGATAGCTTAAAATTGGGCATTCAACTGTTTAAGTCCTTCAGAACTATTCTCCATGGCCATCTAGCTCATAGCCACAACAACCCTTAGCTTATCTTAAATTTTAACAAAGGAATCCTCTAGGTCTTTAATGTATTAATTATGCTCTTCCTTAAGATCCTTAATTCCCTTAGCTAGCTCTTGAATAGTGGCAAAATTTTTATCCATGTTGTGTACATTTGAATTTTGAGCATCCTTTTCCTTAAAAGCATTAATCTCTGACACCACCCACAAAAATCAAGCTCTTTGGTTGTCTGTAACATCCTTTTACATTCTTAATCATATACCGAGAATGATTACTAGAGCAACCTTTCTTCAAAGGGGTGAGATTACCAATATCCACAATAATTTCCATGTGCAGCCTCTCCTCAATACCATCAATAGGTTGTGGTTAGGAAATAGGGGATTGCAAACTAGGTTTAGTCTTTCTATCCTTTTATTGTTTCATTTTCTTTTTGTAGGAAGAGCCACAGGCCGAATGGGGAAAATCTTTCCCCTTCCCTTTCATTGACATAAGAGAGGGACCCCCCAAATTACCTTTACCCTTAACATCATTGTTGGAGCCATAGAATTAGGTACATACTCATCTAAATGGGTATACTCAAAGTGCTCATCATCCAAAGTCACAGTTTTATGGTGGGTCAAGATACCCCTTTTGGACCTTTTTTACATTTCCCTAAATGTACTCCCATATCCTCCTCTGAGGGTTAACCTTTGAATCACTTGAGAAACCCTCAAGAGTGACATTCTCAAAATATTTCTCAGAATTAGGAGTAGGGTTATTTTGAAGAGAAATAGATTTTGCACAATTCATGATGAGGAGAACCAAACCCTCTTGAATAACTAAGATAGAGGGTTGTTTGCTATGAACTTTCAAACTATGATAAAGTGAATAAAATAGATAGAAGGCTAACAAAATTAATTTATCATGCTCAAAGTGATTAAGGATTACAGAATGGTAGCTAAAAAAACTACAAAATTGGCCATCAAAAGTAATATACCACACAATAACTTCTGCAACCTTAGAAATAAATGATGCAGCCATAATTGATAAGAACCCTGAAAAGAGTCAACTGACCTATGCAGTGAGAGAGAGACAATGCAAAAAGAAAAAAAAACATAACAAATTCTTATAAATAGACCATATTCAAGTCATATAACTTTTGGCACTCATCCGCTAATCATCAGATTAGCATCAAAGAACATCTGGTAGTTAACCGGTTACATGCAGGCTTCAAGCAAGATAAAATCCAACCGAGACTCTAAGAATCAACCAGATCACAAGATGCAAATCTAAATCCTTATTCTCAGTTCTACTTCCTCTACCCCCTACAAATGATTACATAACATCATATTTATACCCACCAAAACATATCCCAGTCGACCTGAAAAGATTACATTCACCAACGCAAAAAAATGAAACATGTAATTAGGTTGGCCCTAAGATTTAAGAAATCTTTCTAGAAAATAAAAAACCAAGAGATGCAGATCAGCAAGAAGTTTGGCCACCTCCCAAGGAACATCGAACGAGATCCAAAATGGATCCACATGCCAAGAATTGCACCGATAAAGAAGGAAAACCAACCGGTAAGAACAAGAACTGTCCCGAGAGCCCAGGAACAACCAACTAGAAATGATAACTGATCAGAGAAGAACCCAAATGAATTATAAATCTCATGAAATGGCAAACAAGATCTACCAGGAAGGACAAGGAACTACTGGTACATACTGGTAAGAATACTGAAACTGCACAAAGAACTAAACAAGAAAGGAATTTTTTTTTGGTTGATGCAAGATTACTCATCGACCAGGGATGCTCCTACATCAGATAACCTAGGTAGAAAAATATTATCCATGAGAGGCAACTCATGAACATCTAAAAATATTCAGAATGAAGATCCCATGCTCATTTCTGATCCAAACATCTTCTTTATCTGCCAATCTCTGCTCTATCTTTTCCGGTGCTTCAACCGACTTCTCTAACCTTTGACACTCTTTGTTTCTCTTTCTTTTCTTTAGATCTTCACATTGCCCTTGTGTACTTCCTTCTTTCTTCTACAACTCAGGATTTCTTCTGCCAGAAGACTTCATCAAGTTTGTCACCATGAGCTCCCTATTATCTGGTTCCATCTGTCCATCAGACTCATCTGTTAGATCATGTTACTTTTCTGGTATAATCTCTGCAAGAGATTCTATCAGATCTTTGTTCAAAAACTCTGGTATAACCTCTGTAATAGGTCCAGTCAGCCCTTCCCGTATAACCTCTACTATCGGTTTCCTGTAGCTTTTCTAAGGACTTAGATTCTCCACCTCCTTATCTTTCTCCTTGAAAGAAATCAATGTGAACTTATGCCCATACATTTCAATAGTAACTAGATTTCTTCTACATTCATAAATAGCTCCTCTATCATACTGCCAAGGTTTTCCTAACAAGACATTACAAATATTCATTCACACAATATCACATAAAACTTCATCTCTGAAAGTTTCAATATTGAAACTCACCCAACACTACTCCTTTATCTCTACATTTTGATCATTTTGTAACCAACTTACCTCATAAGAACAAGGATTCTCAAGCCCCTTCAACCCAAGCTTCTCAACCATCTCCTCACATACTCAATTATCAGTGTAGACATATGGGAAGCTGAGTAATACGTTATTACTCCATAGCTTGCACCAAGAAGTCCCGTGTGTGTGTGTGGACAAATCATTTAGCAATATTTTCACATATTGAGTTTTATCGACCCACTTTTCCCACATGCAATCAGTACTTCCACTATCTACAATGACCTTGCAACACTTAGCACCTGATTTGCATATAGTCTAGAAAAGACTCCTTTGAGTAGATCTAGTATCCTTTCTTCTGAACATAAGGGCTTCTCCTTGCTCCAGTGCACAGTTAGAACCAGTACCATCCGTTTCTTCACTTGCCACACAACTTCTTCACATTCCTTTCTTACATTCATAGGATCTATGTTCGATTTATCCACAGTTGAAACATTTGCCAAGAAATTTTCTACTGGTACTACTGCTACCGTTCCTTTGTGTCTTATGTTTTGGTTCTTTACTTCACTTAGGTTTTGCCTCCTCTTCTTCAACCGGTTTCTTCATACTATCATTCATCCTAAATTTTTATTTTCCCATATTCGGTTTTCTTCTTCTCACGTTCTCCTTGGCCTTCAAAGCATACTAGTAAGCTTCTTCAACTGTTAAAACCTTCAACATACTCATCTCATATTGAATGTTAAAAGCAAGCCCATTGATGTATCTCATCACTTTTTCTCTATCCATCTCTCTATGTCAAGATCTAATTACCACCTTTTAGAATTCCTGTGTATTCCTTCATAGTCATGCTTCTTTGTCTCAGGTTGTGCAACTTCTTGAACAACTCCAGTTCATAGTCTCCTAGTATGAACTTGGCCTTCAATCTTGCAACCATCTATCTCCACCGAGTGATTTTCAATTCACCATTCTCCACTCTGTCTTTTTGCAACTCTCTCCACCACAAGGCAACTTTCCCTTTCAACTTGATTTGTGCCAACCAGACTCTCTACGAGTCTAGAACATCCTCAAACTCAAAGTATCCCTCCAACTCTCTGATCCAATCGATTAGATCCTCCGGATTAAGCGTTCCAGAAAAGTAAGAAACCTCAACTTTATGCACTTTACTTGCTTGCGCTACTACTCTTAGGAATCTCTCCTCTCTCTCATCTTCTGATCCTTCAGCTCCCTCAAGCTCTTTGTCGAATTCTTCATACTCATCCTCAGAGTTAGGGTTTCTTCGCAAACCAACCAAAGAATTCCGGATTTATTTCCTCACTTCATTCTTGAAGTCTTCCATCATATATTCCACCCTTCGGGGGTTTGTTCTCCTTGGCGACATCTCTCCTTCTACTCTGGCATTCTAACTACCAATTTCAATTGCCTCCCCTTGATGATCTATTGAACACACACGTAGCCTGCCTCCAATCAATGATCTATCTACCTCAAGGAATGAATCAGACGATTCTTCCACCAACTAGTCCATATCCAACTCTGATACCAATTGATGCAGCCATAACCGATAAGAACCTTGAAAAGAGTCAACCAACTTATCCAGTGAGAGAGACACAAAGCAAAAAGAAAGAAAACATAACAAATTCATATAAATAGATCATATTCAAGTCATAGAACTTCTGGCAATCATTCGTTAATCATCATCTTATCATCAAAAAACATTTGGTAGTGAACCGGTTGCATGCAAGCTTCAAGCCTGATAAAATCGAATTGAGACTCTAATAATCAACCGCATCACAACATGTGAATCTCAATCCTTATTCTCAGTTATACTTCCTCTTCCCCCTACAAATGATTACATAACATTATATTTATACCCACCGGAACATAAATTTGGGTCGGCCTCAAAAGATTACATTCACTAATGCAAGAAAATGAAACTTGTTATTAGGTCGACTCTAAGGTTTAAGAAATATTTCTAGATAAAAACAACCAAGAGATGTTGATCAACAGGAATGTCAGCCACATACCAAGGAACATCAGACAAGACCCAAGATGGATCCACAGGCCAAGAATCATGCCGATAAAGAAGGAAAACCAACTGGTAAGCCCAAGAACTATCCCGGGAACCTAGGAACAACTAACTGGAAGCGATAACTGACTAGAGAAGAACCCAAATGAAGTAGAAATCTAGAATCAACCACATGAAACTGCTATGAAACTGGAAACAAGATTTGCCACAAAGGACAAGCAACTACTGGTACATACTGGTAAGAATACTAACACTACACAAAGAACTAAACAAGAAAGGAAAATGTTTTAGGTTAGTGCAAGTTTTCTCATTGACCGAGGATGCTCCTGCATCAATAAAGGTGTAAGGATTGAGGTTCATCAAAATATAATGGTGAAAAATTAGGGTTTTCACCACTAGATGTAGTATAAACTACTAATTTTAGGCTTACAGACCATGAAATTAAAAGGGGTAAACCCAATAGATCTAGCCACAAATCAATAAGGATAGGGCTGAGAATCCTTATTAGGTTCATTAGATTTAAATTTATTTCCCTCTTTTTTAGTTGAATTGTAAAATATTGAAATTAAGGAAAATGTGTCGAAATTGAAGTAATTATGCATGAAGTATTAGCTACAATCACCGAATCGAGGCATAAACCTATATCTAAGAAATGTAAGAATGTTTGGATCTATTCCCAAAAGGAGCTCTTGATATGTTGGGATCACTATGCCCATCACACTGGTCCTCTACACTTTTCTCCATCCAAAGGGGAATCTGTTTGTCACTATAAATAAAGTCAATTCTAAATATTGTAGATCCGTACCTACTTCCTACACACATAAAGAAAGGGAAATAGTTTGGGAATAGGGGTTTTACCAAGTCAAACAACGACTTAGGAATTAACCTTAAATGAAATATTGTAAATTCTAAGATAAATAATAGAAATATATACCTAGATCTGCAATGACAAATAATGATGCTTTTCTTCTTGTATATGTTGTATGAAATGGAATGAACGTGAAAAAACCCTAACCACACACATTTTTGCAAATGAATGATGTAACTTTGCTCTTTAATGGTTTAATGAAGAATATGCAGCCTTGAAGATCCCTAAAAATGCTTGATGAACACTTCATGGATGCCTTAGGTCGAAAGTAAATGAATATTTATGATGCTTGGATGAACTTAGGTTGATCAAATGTCTTTATATAAGAGACTCCAGGTCAATTCACTAATTAGGTTGATCTCCAATGGTCATATAGAGTCACCAATATCATTTCCCACTACAGAGATAGTTCCCCTCCTCCTCTTGAATGTTCGGCCCCATTGAGGGGGATGAGGGTGCTGGACACTATGGTCCTAGGACCAAGGTACTAATGCTCTAGTCCTCAATTTGGAAACTATTAGAATAGTTTTTTCCCTCCTTGGATAGCTTGTAAGAACTTTGAAAATCCTAGAGTTTAGGGTTTAAGGACATGGGTTTTTCCTTATTTCAAAGTCCTTGTTTTCCCTTTGGGTGCTATTTTAATTTTAAGTTGACTAGCTATTGGTGGTTCTTGGGTTTTAAGTTGCCATGTTAAGGGGTCTGTGTCATTCTTTTATCGGCCCTAAGTGTTTGAACCTTTTTTCAGACTGATTCTCTTGAAAACGCTTTGTCTTGGTTATGGCCTTTTATTAATGTCTAAGTGTTCACGGGGGCTTAAGGATTGGCCCCGCACCATGATCCTAAACCCTCAAGGTTTCCCCACGTTCTTATTTTGAGTTTTAAATGAATTAGATTTGGCGGTCTGTGCTTCGGGATAAAAATCATCACTGAAGGGATCTTTACCCCATGGATAAAAAAGGGATGGAGAAATATGCCTCGAGATAAAATTTCAAAGAGGCTAGTCATAGAAAATTACCCCATGGTATCATGAGGGTCATTAAAGAATCCCCCGGGATAACAAAAATAGTGGAAACAAAGGAAGCAAATTTCTCCCAGGGAGCAAAAGGGAGCATCCAAAGACCGCCTGGGATAACTCCTAACAAAGAGTTACAAGGAGATAAAGTTTTATCCCGAGGCAATTTCCAAAGAGAAAAATCACTATAGAAAAGTTGCCCCGAGGAGGTTTCTAGTTAACTTTGAAAGGCCTTGGGATAATTTTACAAAGAAATAGAGAGGATTTTCTTTGCCCTGGGTGACTTATCCAGAATAAACGTTGGGTCCTGGGATAATAATATAAGGCCATGGACAGAGAAAATATTATCCCGTGGTGGTTAGCAAAGCATTTCATGTGGTCCCAAGATAAGGAAGCAAGATGGAACAAAGAAAAAGTTATCTCAGAGGAATAGAGTGTATATACAAACCAATACTTTGAGTTTCAGTGAGAATATGCACATAGATACTCGAGCTCTAGGATAAGAAAATTAGTGAATGAGCAATGAAATATTTATCTCAAAGGGTTACGAAGGTCAAAGAAAAGAGGCCTGGGATAAAAAGGAAAAAACAAATATAATAGAAGGCTTATCCTAGGGGGCTGGGAGGTGCATCCTTCGAAGCTCTGGGATAAAAAATAGGAAAGGAAGACAAGGTGAAAATATTATCCCGAGGAAACACAAGGCGTAGTGGTGGCTAGATTTTGGATATGATTGTGAATAAATAAAGAAGCATAAAGCTTTTCTCTGGGATAAGAAAGGAATGAAATTTAAAGCAATTCTTATCCTGGAGAGATAAAAGAATCAAAGAAATGGGCCCTGGGATAAAAACAAAGCCGAAGATGGTGAAAATTTATCCCATAACGATAAGTACAGTTGCAAAGGATGCTCGGCGAAAGAGAATATGATGAATTCATGGCATTTATTGCCTTGCATGGCGATTGTTATAACATAAAAAGAAAAAGTGACCAAAGAGGAAATACAAGGCCACCAACTTAGCGGTCAGAAGAAGTCATGGATTGATAATGGCCATTCAATTGATTTTCTATGGTGGGAATTCAAACTTTTGAAGCCAACGACAACTTTGCTTTTCACGAAGGAATTAATGGCGTAGCAATAAAAGAAAAAACTTTGCTACATTCATCTTCACCAAGCATTCAGGCAATCGAAGACAAAATTCAGAGAGAAAAGAATGTGAATTCAAGCATTCTTAAGGAATCAAAACATAAGTAGAAAACTAGTAAGTAAAATTCGAGCAGCCTCTGTGTGAATTTGGTTTAATTGTTCATGTGAGTTGTAGGTATTTTTAGAGTCCTAGGTTTTTTTAATTTCCTACTCTCGATACATTAGCTATTCCCTCCCCCATTGAGAAAACCACAATCCTTGTTGCTGAGAAAACCCAAGAGGTTGGAACCAGCTCAAGTGTCCCTACTATTACCTAGAGAATCCTTTTGAGAATTATAGCCCCATTGCAGAAATTACAGGATGCCCCCATTGTTGGTATAAACCATGAGCCAACTCCTGTACAAGCTGAGGAGGCTAAATCCAATGCTCCCCCCAAGCAAGAAAAGAGGAAGAGGGAAGCAAGGAAAGCTGCAATTATGGTTTTAGAGGAGGAGACAGAGGAGGAAGCCCGATCCCAAAATAAAGGAGGCCCACTCCTAAGAAAAATAAATCAAAGAAGGATGGAGCGGTCAAAGCTTTAGCAGAAGAAATACCTGCTCAATAGACCCCTCGAGTGATTTAAAAGGAAGAAATTGCAGACAAAACAACTGAGGAACCCAAGGAGAAGGCAGATGAGCCACCAAAGAAGAGGGAAGCAAAGAAGAGAAGCCCTCCAAAAGGAAGGTTGAATTTGCTTGTGTTGGAGAGGAAACCCCACAACCTCAGGAAGAACCAATAACACCAGCTAAGCCTCCCAAGATAGTTGTTGAAGTAGAGAGGGAAATAGTGATTAAATTGGAATAATTAACTAGGAGGAAGACCAGAGAAAGTTGGGTCCTGAGCCAGGATTTGCTAGACCTATTCCTTAGCTCAAGCTCATTGGAGTCAACTAGGATAAGGTGGGGAGACACAAAGGATGGATGCAGGGATGCCATTATGGGATTTAGGGGGTGGGATGTCTTCCATGCCTTTTATGGAAATAGGGACCAACCTAGCCCAATATCCAACCCTTGGATGTTGAACTTAGGAAAGCTAGTGGTTCAAAATGTATTTATTGAACCAATGTTAATAAGAGAATTGACTAAGAAATTTGACCCCCTAAGCCTTGTTGTCGGAAACCTTCAAGGATGAGTTATTTTGGGTATCTCTCTCAGAAGGCTATCACTGAATGATTTGGGCTGGATGGGTTAGCCATTAAGGGCATCAACACGCATGCATTATTAAGGATGCATGAGAAGAATAAGGGGTGAATCAGGAGGGATTATCTACCTATGTTTTTGAGAAAGTTGTCCAAGTTTGCCCCAAGCTATATCCAGCCCTCCAAGACTGAGCATTTTTCGCTATATAAGTTCAAGACTTATTTTATAAGAACATACTATGCCCTATGTAAGGTCCTTAGAGAAGATTATGGGCTTACCTTGTTGCTTGTAGATTACATGGTGCTGGCAGTAGCCATTCAACACCCAACCACCAATGAAATTTTTGACTTTCCTACAATTCTCCAAGCCAAGTTACATGAGAGGCTAATGAAGGTAAAGGATGAAACATCTGCACTGAACTTCAAGCACTATTATTTGGTGTGCCATCTCATTTTGTATTAAAATAAGTCAACATGCTCACCAAAGCTGAACATTAGAATTCTAGATCTACAAACAGGGTTACCATGGTCTGTTCAAAGATGGACACAAGTGTGGGACAAGGGCTCTCACTTTGGGGATTATTGTGTATTCTTTGACTATTTTTTAAAAAGGGTTTTAAATATGTTGTGTTGTGATGACAAGGTTGCCTGAACAAATAATTAAGGTATTAAGAATAAAAGCCTACAGATCTTAAGATCCATAGTATGCAAATGAGGATTTTAGCCATTATTTTGGAGACTTCTTTTATGATGACTACACAATTATAAGGTGCTATGGTTTTGAGAAGGCTCCTCATAGGCTACCAATATTTGTATATCCTAGGCTTGTATTCTTGGAATTCATATGGCAAATGATGTGGGTGGATAAGGATCAAATCGCAGAAAGAAAGGGGAAGCATCTCCCCAAAGACACTAGCTTCAAAGAATTCAACATTGGATATAATAATTTGGAGAAGATCCATGATTTCTTGATCAAAAACTACTGACTTAAGGTGGCTATAACCATAAATTATGATCCCGAGGGGTACATAGAAGGAATTAAGGCTGAATAAGCTCAAAGAAAGAAGCTACCATAATCAATTCTATGAGATGGAAGACCTACTGAGAAATGCTCTACTAGGTGAAGATATTCAAAGGAAGAAGTGGGAGCTGCTGAAAAAGATATAGAAGGAAAGAATGGCAGAAGAGAAAAACTACAAGGGGCTTTTTAGAGAGGAATTCCAATCTGACATTGCTAGAATGATCATTCTCCTCTAGCATGTTGATGAGATAATCCAAAAGAACATCTAGAGGAAGGAAGCGAGGGATAAGGGAGAGAAATTTCAGGAGCATCCTATTGTTGATATCCCCACATTCTCCAAAAAAGGGGTGATTATCATAGAAGATGGGCAACTTGGGTCCTCTAAATCAGCAGCCAAAGATAAAAGGCTAGTGATGGGAGTAATAAGAAGAGTAGAGAAACAAAAAACAAAGATATCAGATTTTGTAGACATCCCTGAGACTGATGACCGCAATGTGCCTCCCCTTTCCCCTCCTTGATATTTTTTCAATGAGGATGAAGCAGCAAAGCAACTGGATGAAATGGATAGAGCTTTGGTTCCTATTATCATCCCTATACATGAGGTGGATAATGAAAGAGTGGTTGCCTAAAGGGAGTTCATGATCGATGACAATTTTGTGAGCTCCCTTGAATTTAAATCTTTTTGTCTCAAGGAGAAATTGAGAAATGAAGCTGAGGGGGAAGAAATACATGTAGACCTAAATGGTTGCCAAAAGTGGCATGCTTCTAGTCCTAGGATGGGACCATAGAAAAATATTTTTGTTAGACCAAGTAGTCAGGCAAAATGACCAAAGGTATATTAAAGAATATGAAAACTATGGGTCTGAGATAAATGTGGATATCAAAGCCTTTGCAGTTTCGGCTAGAGGATCAAATGTCAACTGACTAATTGTTAAATTTGGATTAGAACAACAAAGGGGGGAAGCAATTGTGATGAGAGCTAGAAGCACTACTATAGGAGAGGTTGTTTCTCTAACTTCCCATGTGGCCCAATTTTTTGAGATAGTGGTACAGGATTTAGAAGCAAAGAACATTGTTCTCAGGGATAGTTTGGCTGAGCTTAATCATAGTTATTATTTATTATTCATTGAAAATTGCAAATTGAAAGAAAATTTGATTAAAGCTAAGACATGAACCTCAAGAGGAATAAGGCCTAAAGAGTTAGAGAAGGCCACAAGGGAGCTACAAGAAGCCAAAGAGGAAGCTCGAAAGAAATACTATGAGATCAGAAGAGGATTCAATTTTGAAGGTAGATGACAGATTCATGGACAAATTAGAGCAGGTCCATACTAATTATTCTTCTCTAACCAAGATTGGCAATGAATTGGATTCCATTCTTTTATTCTTTTAGGATATTTTGGCTACTTGGTTTCCAAAAGGGAAACAATTGAAGGAGATTTTCCTCACATCATCTCAGAATAAAGGGAGTGAAGAAAAGGAAATTGAAGTAATGTGGAAAATGTTAGGAATAAGGTGTCTCAGCCTTGGATAATTCCTATTCTTATTATTTGTTTTGTAAAATGTATTTCTTGCAAATAATGTAATTAAGTGTGAGTGTACATGTCTAGTTGGCATGTTGATGTGTCACTCCACTTGATGTGTCGGCATCTTGAATTGTGTGTAAGGAGATCATGGCTGAAATGGTTATGACGGATTCCTATGACACGTAAGAGCTATTTCTAGGAGATTTCAATGACGGGTGAAGACATGGAAGACATGTGGCAACTAATAAAGTTGAGTACAATACACTCTTCCTCAATTGTGGGGAAAAAAAATTTAGGGTTCCTATTTTCTCGGAGAATGGTAAAACCCTAATACGGCTATCTTTGGAAGTTGCCCTAAAAAGGAAAGCGCATAAGCATTTTTTAGGGTTACAGACTGTGATACGAAAAGAGTGTATTGTTGGTATGTTATCGCGCTACTGGATTTGTCTTGAAGTGTCGATTGTCTCTTGAAAGAACTTGCATTGCAAGTGTGTTGTAACCGTTGTGTTGAAGATAATACATTGTGTAGGTTTTGGAGTGCTAGGGTTTTTTACCGAAAGGTTTTCCCCAGGGTAAATCATTGTGTCATTCTCTATTTTCTGTATGCATGGTATATGGGTACAATATCTTTGTTAAAGTTGTTAACGAATCTGAAATTGTAAGGATTTAAAAGAATTTGCACAATACTTTCCTCTAGAGATTAGTGTAGGAAGCTGTTTCCGCACCTGAGTTTCCTTACAAGCGGTATCAGAGCTTGATCAACTTTTGATCCTAGTTGTTGGGTAGGGTTTTTTGAGCTAATCTCAAGTTGAGTGGGAGTTTTGTTGTGCAGAGCATTCTGAATCTTATTTGCAGATTGAGATGGCAAGTTCCTCATACAGTAGAATGGAGGTGGAGAAATTTAATGGCACTAATTTTGAGTTGTGGAAACTCAAGATGGAAGACAGGCTTGAAGACCGCGATCTATGGGAGGCTGCTACACTTGATGTGAGACCTACAACAATATCTCTAGCGGATTGGGAGATCAAGGATCAGAAGGCTAGGGGTCTCATCAGACTCTGTCTAGCAAATGTTGTTCTTCTGAATGTTCTTGATGAGACTACTACAAATTCTTTGTGGACACGGCTTGGGTTTGTGTATTAGGCCAAATCTCTGGTGAATAAGTTGTTCCTGAGAAAGAAGTTGTATTCTTTAAGAATGGAGGAAGGTGGATCTATAACTGATCATCTCAATGCAT
This sequence comes from Cryptomeria japonica, assembly GCF_030272615.1. Taxonomy (NCBI): domain Eukaryota; kingdom Viridiplantae; phylum Streptophyta; class Pinopsida; order Cupressales; family Cupressaceae; genus Cryptomeria; species Cryptomeria japonica. Next base: position 43,247,002 of record NC_081413.1, read on the forward strand.
TCAATTTATTGATTGCATAGTTGGCATCATCCGATGCCAAGATCGAGGAGGAGGATCGATGTATGACCCTACTTTATTCCTTGCCGGATTCATGGGACCATCTTGTGATGGAAGTACTATAGTCACATTCCATATGGATGATATGGTGTCTTCGCTTCTATCTGAGGAGATGCGAAGAAAGACTTCAGATTCATCTAAGGAAGCCCTTTTTGTTCGTGGGAGATCCAACAACAAAGGAAAGTAAAATGACAATAAGTCAAAGAAGGGAAGATCAAAATCCTATGGGAGTTCTAAGACTCCTGGAAAGTCCAAGGTGAAATGTTGGAACTGTGATAAATCTGGGCACTTCCGGAGGGACTACAAAGAACTGAAGAAGAAGAAGAAAGGCTCAGATTCAGCTTCCGAAAAATCTCAAGAAGATGGAGATGCTTTTATTGCAGCTTTGGTAGCCCATGCATCTGATGATGTGTGGTTGGTAGACTCGGGTGCTTCTTTTCACATGACCTCTCATTGAAACTGGTTCTCAAAATATGAAGAGTTTGATGGTGGAAAGGTGTACTTGGGTGATGATTCTCACCTAAAGATAGTTGGACGCGGAAGGGTCACTATCAGATTTCCTGATGGACAAGTAAAGGGAATCAACAGAGTTATGCACATTCTGGGTTTAGCATGAAACCTATTATCTGTAAGTATGTTGAATGATGTAGGTGTGCAAGTTGTCTTTTCGAAAGATGGATGCAAGATGATGAGAGGTTCTATGGTGCTCGCTAAAGGTACTAGGAGAGGTACTTTGTTTCAGCTTGATGCATGCATTGCTTAGTGCAATATTTCTTCTGTTTCAAAGAAGAGAGTGACTATCACTTCATCCCCACCATCTGAACGAGCAGTAAAGAAGACTGTGGCAATGGGTTCTGATGGTAGTGCAGTAAGTGTACCTAAAGGTGCAAACACTTTGGAAGGCAAGCTTCCTGCAGAAAAGACAATGTTGTGGTATATGAGATTTGGCCACATTGGTGAGAAGGGTCTTAGGACCTTGAAAACTAAAAATCTCGTCGAGGGGCTAAATGAATGTAATCTTGAATTCGATTTCTATGAACACTGTGTTTATGGTAAGCAAAATCATGTTCAGTTCTACTTCAGTTCTCACAAGTCTTCTAAACTTTTGGATCTTATTCATTCTGATGTATTTGGTCCTATAAAAGTTCCTTCTATCTCCAGTTCTGTATATTTTGTATCTTTTATAGATGACTACAGTAGAAGGACTTGGATATATTTCCTGAAAAGTAAGACACAAGTTTTCAGTTGGTTCAAGGAATTTAAGGCTCTCGTGGAGAATCAGACTGGTAAAAGAATCAAGTGTGTGAGAACTGATAATGGTGGTGAGTTTTGTTCCATAGAGTTTGAACAGTTCTATAAAGAACAAGGAATTGAGAGACATAAGACAACTCCTTACACCCCGCAGCAAAATGGAGTTGCAGAGAGAATGAACAGAACACTGATGGAGAAGGCTAGGAGTATGCTTAGTGGAGCTGGTTTAGAACAAAGGTTTTGGGCCGAAGCTGTGGCCACTGCCTGCTATCTGGTTAATAGATCTCCTACATCATCTCTTGTTGGTAAGACACCCATGGAGGTGTGGTCTGGTAAGAAGCCTTCAATAAGACATCTTCGTGTTTTTGGTTGTGAAGCTTATGCACATATTCCAAAGGAGAAAAGATCTAAGTTGGAAAACAAAGCTATCAAATGTATTTTTATCAGATACAGTTTTGGTGTGAAAGGATACAAGCTTTGGGATCCTGTGACTAGTAAGGTGTTGCATAGTAGAAATGTTATTTTCAGAGAGCTAACATCTTCTCCTGTTGTGCTACAGCTAGATGAAAAAGAAAAGAAAAAAGGTTTTGTTCAGTTTCCTCCTACCCCTGAGAAGACTGAACAGAGAGACCATGTTGGGTCTAATGATGAGGAGAGCTCTAGCAGCTTTGATAGTTCGGAAGAAGAGGAAGAACAACCTCAACCTCAACCCTTGAGGAGATCCACGAGAGAAAGAAAGCAACCAGAAAGGTTTGGTTATTCTATGTTAGATTCTAGTTGTGCTTTTGCTTTGATTACTAACACTGATGAGCCTAGATCTGTGAAAGAGGCTTTGGGCATGGAAGATGTAGGTTCCTGGATTGAGGCTATGGATGATGAGATGGCTTCATTAGAGAAAAACAAAATATGGGACCTTGTACCTTTGCCTAAAGGGAGAAAATCTATTGGCTATAAATGGGTGTTCAAGAAGAAATTCTATGCAGATGGCAGTGTTGAAAGGTACAAAGCTAGATTGGTTGCAAAGGGGTATTCACAGGTAGAGGGAATAGATTGTGGTGAAATATTCTCTCCTATTGAAAAGTTGACATCCATTAGATTTTTGTTATCTCTTGCTGCATCATATGATTTAGAGATAGAACAGATGGATGTGAAGACAGCTTTCCTTCATGGTGATTTGGAGGAAGAGATTTATATGTCACAGCCTGAGCACTACATTGTTAAAGGTAAAGAATCCTTAGTTTTCATATTAAAGAAATCTCTATATGGTTTGAAGCAATCTCCTAGGATGTGGTACCTTAAGTTTGATGCCTTTGCGTTGTCAATTGGATTTGTAAGATCAAAATCAAATCATTGTGTTTATTTCAGAGTTGAAAATGATCGCCTTCTTATTGTTGCATTATATGTTGATGATATGTTGTTGTTTGGGAAGGGTAAGGGTATGATTTCTAATTTTAAATCTTAGTTGTCAGCATAGTTTGAGATGAAATATCTTGGGGCAGCAAGGTACATCTTGGGTATGGAAATCAGTAGAGACAGGTCTAGCAGAAAACTTTGGTTGAGTCAGAGTAAGTATGTGAAGTTTGTGTTGGATAGGTTCAACATGGCAGATTGTAGACCACTATGTGTTCCCGTTTCAGTGGGAACAAAGTTATCTGTAGATGATTGTCCAAAATCTCCTAGTGAGGGGGAGGACATGAGTAGAGTATCTTATGCTAGTGCAGTTGGTAGTCTTATGTATGCTATGGTCTATACTAGACCAGACATTGCCCAAGCAGTGGGAGTCTTGAGTTGGTTTATGGCTAACCCTGGATGGGTACATTGGGATGCAGTTAAGCGAGTATTCAGATATTTGAGGGGTACATCAGATTACTCCATATGTTACCATGGTAACTCTTCTGGATCTCCGCATTCAGTTTGTATTCATGGGTTTGTGGATTCAGATTGGGAAGGTGATATTAACAACAGGAGATCCACCAGTGCTTATGTGTTCACTATGTTTGGTGGTGCCATTAATTGGATGAGTAAGCGACAACCTGTGGTTTCTTTGTCCACTATAGAAGCTGAGTACATGGCTGCTACTCATGCTTGTAAGGAAGCCATTTGGCTTAGGAGATTGTGTTTTGATGTTGGTGTTGATGCAGAACAGATTACTATTTGGTGTGACAGTCAGAGCGCTATTTGCCTTGCGAAGAATCCAACTTTCCATGCCAAAACGAAGCACATTGATGTGCAGTTTCACTTTGTGAGAGATATGGTGGAAGATGGAAATGTAAATTTGGAGAAGGTAGATACTGTGAGGAATGTTGCAGATGCATTAATGAAACCAGTGGGCACTGTGAAGTTTAGATGGTGTTCAGAGTCTATGGGCCTTTTGGCCTATAGCGGTTAGTTCCTGTTATGTTCCTATTGCTCTTACAAGGTGTTCGACAAGTGGGAGAATGTTAGCAATAAGGTGTCTCAACCTTGGATAATTCCTATTCTTATTATTTGTTTTGTAAAATGTATTTCTTGCAAATAATGTAATTAAGTGTGAGTGTACATGTCTAGTTGGCATGTTGATGTGTCACTCCACTTGATGTGTCGGCATCTTGAATTGTGTGTAAGGAGATCATGGCTGAAATAGTTATGATGGATTCCTATGACACGTAAGAGCTATTTCTAGGAGATTTCAATGACGGGTGAAGACATGCAAGACATGTGGCAACTGATAAAGTTGAGTACTGTACACTCTTCCTCAATCGTGGGGAAAAATTTTTTAGGGTTCCTATTTTCTCGGAGAATGGTAAAACCCTAATACGGCTATCTTTGGAAGTTTCCCTAAAAAGGAAAGCACATAAGCATTTTTTAGGTTTACAGACTGTGATACGAAAAGAGTGTATTGTTGGTATGTTATCGTGCTACTAGATTTGTCTTGAAGTGTTGATTGTCTCCTAAAAGAACTTGCATTGCAAGTGTGTTGTAACCATTGTGTTGAAGATAATACATTGTGCAGGTTTTGGAGTGCTGGGGTTTTTTACCGAAAGGTTTTCCCCAAGGTAAATCATTGTGTCATTCTCTATTTTTTGTATGCATGGTATATGGCTGCAATATCTTTGTTAAAGTTGTTAATGAATCTGAAATTGTAAGGATTTAAAAGAATTTGCACAATACTTTCCTCTAGAGATTAGTGTAGGAAGCTGTTTCCGCACCTGAGTTTCCTTACAGAAAAACTATAATCAATTTATTAAGGAGCTCCCAATCATTGAGAAGAAACCAATGAGAGATATATTTTAATCACTCAAGGGGCTACAACGGTGGGACATCTCATCAATTTTGACACCAATGAAGCACATTAAGGATCGAAACTCTTGGCATGAAAACTTTAAAAATTCTATAGCAGGAGTCTTTGAAGCATTGGAATATGATCCAAATCAGGAGGCCTCCTATAGTACAACTTTGGATAGGATCATGGATGTAGATGGGCTCTATCATAAGTTTGTTGTGGTTGCAGTAGGGGTCCCACCTCAGGCGACTAAGACTACAATGAATAGGATGCAGGGCCTAAAGACATTTGATTGTCTTATCAGCAAGATGGATGAATGGTACAAAAAAATTTGTGCTGTCCTCCAATAAGGCTTAGAGGAGGAGGAATAATAGCCATTGTTTTTACCTTTTTGTCCCCCTCCAATTTTGGAATGAGAGTGCCATTTTTGGAAGGCTGCTAACAACTCTCACCCGCCATCATCCTATTTTCTAAGATGACGACAACTAGCACCCGCAACCCACTTTTTTGACCTCACAAGATACAATGCACAAGGACCATTATGAGTAGTCATATGCACGCCTGCAACCTCAGACAAAGACTTCTAAGTAGTAAAGAATGAACGACTCAAAGAGAGAAGGGCACATTTGTAAGCACACTTTTTTATAGTAGTTCTTCCTAGTTAGGGTTTCATCTTGTGTACTCATTGGACTGAAGCTTGTTTTCTCCCTTGTATTATAAAAGGGAATTCAGGGCCTTGAGTATTGGATCTGAATTTTTTGTGATCATATGTACTAGGAGAAGAGCTTACCAGTAATAGAAGGACAAAGTTGTTGCAGAAAATTGCACTACAATTTTATGAATGTACTTGTTTTATTATGAAGATCAATAAAGAATGCATTCTCTATCCTGGTCTCATTCTATTGGTTCATCTGTTACTTGAGTTTTAAATACTAATTGTGTTTTAATCTTGTCTTTTCTAAATGAGAATGTGTATGTTTTGATGGGTTTCATTTGTAGCAAATGAATAAAATTATATCAAGAATATAGTAACATAAAGTGAATTAGTGTGAGATGAGTTAAGAGTTTGTTTCTCAGGTTGAATATTTAGGTAAGGCATTTGTGTTAAAAAATCTAGGTCTTAAAAGATAAAATGTGCATTGTTGTGAGTGTAGTGATCTTGTTCTAACTTTGTATTCTCTAAGAGATAAGAACTGGTCATGTTTTCTAAGTTTTAGAATCAATCACTAAAATCTATCTCCTTTCAGTATTAGGATTAGTTTAGGAGTAACATAGATTAGAACCAGTTTCAATGTACCAAAAGATGACATAAGATAAGGTTTGAGCCAAGAGTACGAGTTTTTTTCATTCTTTCCTTGGTATATTTTCATTAAAATATTCACTTAAAATACAATGTCTTTTCAAAAGAGTGAGAATATCAAAGTAACACTGTCATAGGGATATCCACCTAGGTTTTGCAGAGCCTAAAGAGTATAAAGTTGTAGTCAGGGCGCTAGACTTTTTTCATTGGCCAAATCTAGTCCTATTTCTTAACCATGAGTCAGTGGCTATTTATTTATAGTATAGAAACCTATTGATTTGAACACGAATAGAACCAAAATTTAGGCCCAGAGAGGAGGATACCCCTCTAGAGAGTCATTCGGTAGGTATATATGGCATCAAAGATAGAGTTAAGACATTGAACAAACCTAAATAGGAGATGAGGGGAAGATTCACTAAGTTAGGGGAACAAACATGAGGTGTTAATTGGCCCAATGATAATTTACAATGCTACAAATATAAATGTGCCAACACTCAAGTTTTTAAAAACACATAGATTCATAATGCAAAAGGAAAATTGATCCACAAAAAAGACTACAAATCTCAAAGTAAATTCCAACCTAATGAAATATGTATGAATAAAAAGCTTCACATAGGTTCCATATTTCTAAAATCACATTCAAAAGCACAAAGTATTTTATTTTTTGTATATTAAATTATGTCTCCAAAAAAATAGTATATTATAATTTTTCACAACTAATTGGAGATCGAGTCCTACTCATGTATCAGAGTACAAGGGGGATTTGTCCTCCTTTTTCTTTCCATCTTTAGTAATATATATATAAAGTAAAGTAACCTCCCCAAGATAATGGTTTCCAGAAAAAAACTGTTTCTAGAAAGAAAATTGAAAGCTACTTTAAAGCACACCTAGCCTACATAACTTCATGATTAAAAATCCAAAAGTTAGAGAAACAACTTAGCTATTCAAAAACTTAAATGGAAAGAGGGGTAGGATTCCTCAACATTTTGAGCTCCATTTGAAGGAGCAATTCATGTGTTTTAGTTTTAAATCCTCTTGTTATTCAAGCACCAAAATCACTTTCATAAATTTAGCATAGCTCCATAAATTTGCACCACTAAGATAAGCTTATCATCCTGGGAAGGATGTCTTCTTGTGCGTCTTCTATAGATTCTATATCTGGTTACATTTTTAGAGAATGCATGTCTCCTTGAAGCACCATCCTTCCATGAAAAATCTACTTAGCTAATTGTCTAGATTTCTATCCACAATAATTTACTCTTGTAATTGGAGGTTGTAATTATTGGCTTACATTTATATCTTTCCTAGCAATGACACTACTTCCACATACCCTACAAAACAAGTTTGTTGCTCCACACAAGGGTATATAGTCCAAAGATAATATCTTCTTATTCATTATCTGACCATTTCAAGTTAGAGATGGTCACACAAAGCTAATTATTATGAGGCAGAACCATTGTACAAGGAATAATACATGCTCAATAAAGTTGATACATTACTTTAAGTAACTTCGTAGTTCATAATGAGCAAGAGAAAATACATTTAATGCCTTGTACAAGAAATGACATTATTAATGTTATAACTCGTTCCACCATTGTTGCATGTCTTTCACTCTTTAATCAACCATTAAGGAGATGTACTTAAAAATCTTCATAAAATTAGATCTCGAGAAGAGTATAATACATAGTGACCATCAAGCTAATGATTTTAAGCACAGTGCCATACGTTCTTGGATTCTTTGATGTCTTAATGCAAGTATGATTGTCTTGTCACTTGGTGTGATCTATTGTGTTCAGAGAAGTAGCAACCATTTGGGAAGTTTGAGTACATAAACATCATTGGAAGTAGTGTTGGAGTTATCATATCAACCGATTCACCAACAGGCATTACTATTCATAAGGATCACAGGATCAAGTTTCTTAGGAACTTCAAAAGTGGCAAAGCTTGGTTCCAAAGGGAAGTAAAAGGCCGCTCTTGCAACATAACTCACTTATAAGGTGAATTTTAGGATTTAAGATAGTGGATAAGAATTAATTGGTGGAAAGAAGAGGAAACACCTGTGAAAGTCTAATATGTCTAAAAATTTATAATAAAATCCTTTGGAAATTAGATAACATATCCTCAAAAATACATCGACAATTTTTTTGATATGATGATGTGAGAAGTATTTCAATTTGTCCTATTATCCAATTTGCAATTTTTACTCATTGTTTAATACTCAATCATTTCTAAATGTATATACGGAGGGATTTATCACATAAGAAATCAGATACAACTAGTTTCTAATTCCACCAACTTACCTTTAGAACCAAAAGATAATATTTTGCAATGCAGAGGAATGCATACCCAAACACTATGTCCTTTCCTTATAATATACTTAGTATGTACATTAAATAACTTTTCAAATCATATTATTAAAAGAAATACACAAAACTAACAAGATATCACTATGAGCAACTTGAATTCATACTCAAACATGTTTTCTCACCTCCACGCCAACTTTAGATACCTAGAATAAACTATTCACCACTTCTAGACTACCTTATTTTTATCACCAAACATGTTGACTCAATCAAACCATCTATACCAATCATCTCACTATATTTATATCTATATAAATCCATCTCTCATTCATACCATAATTTGATACTAATGATAACATATTACAACAATTTTTCACTTAGAAATATATCTATGTTAGTATAGAATTGTTGACGTGAAACATTTGAAATCAATGACAACATACTCTATCATATTATAACACATGTTTTCTCTAAAAGTCCACATCTCCTCTGAGTGTGTCTAATGCCTCCTCAAGTGCCATGGAAATAGATCCTCATCTACTACACAAATCACTAACCAATTATTAATACACTAAGTGCACACACAAGAAATCTTTCGCCCCCTTGCAATTTTAAAGTACACAAAATGCCAAGCCCGCTCTTTTCTTTTTGAACATAAATAGGGTTCCCATGTAATAAATCATGTAAGTGAGAAACTAGCTCAGGATGATAGATGTCCTCCTAACTCCATTTCCTCCAACCTATGATACAATGTTATCTTATTCTTTAAGCATTACATGTAATACTACATTTTCCAAAAGTACAGTCAACATAAAAAAGTGTATTTGTGAAGAGTATAATGCAATGGGATGTAAAAAGCAACAAAAAATACATCCATGTACAATAAAAATATGTCCTCAAAAGTTTGACTTTACAAATAATTATTTCCAAACATTTACTTCTCCTATCTCCTTTCACATACTTCTCAATAGACAAAAAACAACAACTGCATAATTGCTTGCTTCTCATCTAGAATATGTATTTTATGCAACAACCGAACAATTAAGTTTTTTTATTTGATATACAAAGATATATATAAACATATAATAAATATTGATACTTACATTGTTTTGGATTTAAAAAAATAGGTTTTGAAGGGGCCCCGAAACCTTTTACAAAAAGATTCTAAGAGAGATACATAAGTCCAAAACAAAACAGGTTGCAAGAGAAATACATTACAAACAACAACCATAAAGATAGCAACAACCCAAACAAGCAGCAAAAGCCAACAAAGAGAAAAAAACATAGAACCAACAAAACAGAGACAACAATGACAACAGACAATAGAAACACATACCCAGCTACATGAAGCTCTTAAGGGTCTCATCTAGCTCAGCCTCAAGGACAATCATATTTTCAGCAGCAATCTTTATTTCTTTGTAGTCCACCTTTTGATTGAATTCCTTCTTCTTCATGTTGCCACGAGTCCTCTTGTTCGGTCCCTCTTCAACCTAGGTCACATCAGTATCATCTCCAATGGTGACAATAGCTCTTTCCTGCTATTCCCAACTATGCACCATAACAACCATAACGTGAGCAGTATTCTTCACAATCTTGTGGTTATTCAACATGATAGTCTTGAGCATAGCCTAGGTCTTATTATATCCTTCTTCAACATTGGAATGCAGTCTTCAGACCTTTTATTTATCTGATCAATCCCTTCATCTATGCTTTTAATGCATTCCAACACCCACTTCTTCTCCTTTGTCGTCCATTGCCCCACATCCTTCTAATTGCTTTGATCATTCCCAATAGGGATGGCCTCCATTTTTCTACCCAGATCTCTCTCATTGAGTCTAACCTCCTTTAATTCATGAAACAACCATTTAAACATGTTGAACATGTCAATTGTATGTTCTTGAGCCATACCCAACACATTCTCATAATCTTACTTTTTATCACTAAGTTCTGCACATTTTGGGTGGAAGTCCTCAAGAGCCACCGCACCCACATTACCTGAATCATAGGGTGGGGAAGGAATGGTTTGAACATTATAGTTGTTTGTCTTCTTGCTATCTTCTTTCTCACTTGTAGAATCCTCGGGACTATCTTTTGAACCACTAGAAATAGAGGAATCATTTCCAGCTAAAGTGGAAGAGGAAAAAACCACAATTTTTTTTTTTACCTTTTTGACCCTTTCCCCTCGAGGGATTGGTATTCATAGGCTTATCAAGTTTAAATTTTTGTGAAGGGGGAAGGGACTCACCTTCAGATTCAGACCCAAACTCATCATAAATTGTCTCAACTACACTAGTATCCTCATTAGAAGAAGTGTGAATATAGTCATCAGGGGTAGGAAGGGCATGGAAATGAGAATCAATTAAGACATGTAGTCCTTCATGCAATATGGGGAACTTAGAGGGGTTCTTCTTGTGGTCATTAAAATTGGCTTGTAGGGAAGAAATAAGATAAAATGGGAAAGATATCTTCACTCCATGATGAAAGTGATTCAAGATCACAAAATAATGCTCATACACTCTAGTAAACAAACCATCTAAAGTAAGGTATTCCTTAATTACCTTTAAAATCTTCTACCAAAAGCGCTTGAACACCTCAATGGAATAGTAACTATCAGTCTTTTTAACAATTTTATCTCTCTCTGCTTCCTTCTTGGTAAAAGCATTCATATCCTACTTCGTATATGGTCTATCCCTATAATATTTAATACCATCAATGGAGAGTCTAGTGACTTCTTAGTGAATTAATCTGTTACATCCTTCTTACAAGCCTGCAACCTCTCTATATAAGAAGAAAAACCTCCTTTCTTCAAAATCCTCCATAGCTTACGTTCCTTCTTCAACTTCACATAGCAAGGAGGTTCAATCCATTTTTTGGCATCCCCCATCTTCAAATTCTCTATGTTGCTCTCACAAGAATTGTCTTGAAGAACAAAAAACAATGCCCAAAGAATCCCAATAATCATCCATAAAGCGTGCGAAATGAATATGCTCATAATATTATGAACTCTCTTGCCACCTTAATAAAAAAGGTTCCCATCCTTCTAGAATCACTTTGAATTGTTATAGCTCGAATCATCATTAATGTTAATCTCTCAATTTCGGTCATGAAGCAAATGTATCACAAAATCTGAGTTCAGTCTATCACCATTGATCCAGCTTAGCTGACTCTTACTCGTGACCCCTTTATTAGAAAGATAGCCAGCCACCACATTAGCTTGTCTATACACATGGGATATAATGCATTTATCAAATATTTTAATTATATCCCTATATTTTTTAATCCACATTTCAAAATTCCAATAAGGTTTAGAGGTGCCCTTTAGATAGTTAATAATAATTTTTGAATCCCCTTCCACCCAAACAAAACTAAAGTTGTGAGTTTTAGCAAGAATTAGGTTTTGATAAGCCCCTATAGATTTAGTGTTTGCATTCTATACTCATATGAGAATAGTTGATGTGGTCATTGATGGCAACCAACTGGCAATAGGTTTCTACATGCATTGGTAGACACCGACATCGACAAGTGCTTACACTAGCATTTAGATTACATCGGAAACAAAGCATACCGACACTCAGGCCGACATGTGATGAACTTTTGTTTATTGTAATATAATTATCTTTTATAAGCCGAATTGGTATATTGTAAAAGACTCATATATGTATGAGATCTTATAGATCATTTTGTAATGATACAGATGGATGGTAGAAGATAGTTGTCTAGTGGCAGCGAAGGTTTTTGGTTAGGGTATCTATCTGAGCTTAAACCGGTACTAAACCTAGCATTAGAGATGTTGTTTTGAGTAGTACAATGTATTGAATTTTATTATCCATTTTGTAGTCAATGAAACTCTTCATTGAGCAATGAGCTCTAGGCTGTTGGCCTCCCTACATGTGCAGGCCCCTATTGTAAGTAGTCTTTATTCATTGGCCAGTGAGTAAATATTGTGGGTCAGAAATCCCATTGAGGTTTTTCCCACACTGGGTTTCCTCATTAAAATATCTTATGTTATGGTGTGTTTCTATGTTGTCTTTGTTATTTGTGTTTACTGCATTAACTATTGTTTACCAGTACACTGTTTTGGGTTGCAAAGTTATAAATAAGTTTAAATATTCATTCCACCAGTTAGACACTAATTCACGCCCCCCACCCCCTCTCAGTGTCTTTGGGACTGTCATTGAATCTAACAATTGGTATCAGAGTATGGTCTTCTATTTCCAAAAGCCTAACAACTTGAGGAAGATTTTGAAACCAGTATAGATGGAGAACTTAAAAAAATAGTTCAAAGGAGCTCTTGAAGATTTTGATGCAGAAAAATTAAAGAATATCAAACTGGAACATGGTCTGAGGACTACTAAGGAATTCATTAAAGGACTCCAGGAGAACCTAGTTATAGCACAAAATAAGAGAAAGGAACTTCATGAGAAAATGCAGAATGATGATGATGAAAAGGAAACTCTTAGAGAAATTGCAAATAAGTTAAGGCAAGAGAACAGTAATATGAAGAATGAAATGAAAGATATGACTATGAGGTTATGTAAGGATATTGAAGATGGGAAAAAGAGTGAAGAAGAATTGATTAGGAGACTTAATGATGCAGGAAATGAAAATCTGAGACTCGGTCATGAAATTAATATGCTAAAGACAAATCTGATTCACATGCAACATGATAAAGATGAGCTTGTGAGACAAGTTGGAATTCTAGAAAATGAGTTGATCACTGCAAATGAACACAAAGACAAATTCAAGAAAAGTTCAGAAAGGCTTGATGACATGCTGAAAAGATACAAACCTAATGGAGATACAATTGGAATTAGATTTGGAATTGGAGAAAGTTCTAGCATTGCAAATAATCAAGATCAAAACAAACCGGTAAGACAACCTAATTCTTATAAATTTAATGGGAAATGTTTTAATTGCAAAAAATATGGACATAGAGCAGATCAGTGTAGATTTAGAGATAATCAGAATACAAACTCACCCACTAGTTAATGTTCCAAGTGCAACAAAGTTGCTCATAATTTAGAAAATTGCAGAATGAATGTGAAATGCTATGTTTGTGGTAGATTTGGGCATTTATCTAATCAATGCAGATAAAAAACCGATCAAGTATATGGAAAATCTATTTATAGGAATAATGTAACTTGTTATGCATGTAACAAGATTGGACATATTGCAAAAAATTATAGAAGAAAGACTATACCAGCGAACAATAAAGGATCTAGTGTGAAGGAAGAAGAAAAGGTAAATGAAATAAAGCAATATTTTTCAAAACAATGGATTAAGAAGGAAGATCAAAAATTTAATGAGTCTATCTCTGCATCAGTAGAACAGAGTAACCCTCCACCAACAAGAGATTCTTCATCTAACTAAGGAATAATCCTTAAGGGGTATTGCAGCAAATTGAAAATCATGCATTTTACCCTCAGTTGATGGTGAGAAGATACATTTCTTCTTTATTGGCAGATGTGTTAAGTTTTCACTTAACTAACGAGCATTTAATGCGGGTTTAAAGAACCTTTTTGGCTATAAAACATCGAAGAACCCTCATTTTGACTCACCAAGCATTCAAACAATCAGAGAGTATGAAACTGAGCAAGGGCATCCTAAGGTGAAGCTAGTGATTTTCAAGCATTCATAGAACTTCAGTTAAGAGGTATTTATCAAAATGGCAACCTCATCTTCTATTCATGAGTTTATTGGAAAACCTATCATTGTTGAAAACATCAAATGCCCTAAACCCATGTTTAAGATTATCCCTGAGATTGTAACGCAAGATGATTCTGTCAGAGCATTTTCAAAAATGCCGAAGGGTGTAGCATTTGTAGAAGACCCTAGAATCTACATACATTGCAACATAGAAAACCTAGGGAGTGAGGATATGAAGAAAATGTTTAATGAGGTTATTACCAATGAAAAAGGCCTGAATAAACCTAAACATAAGATTGTGGAGGACTTAGGTTTTGTAGAAATATTGAACATTCCCAAATTTCCAAAGGAAGTTGTAAGACTTGTATTGAGCAGAGTCCATGGAGAGTTCATGTGGTTAGAGTTAGTTTGCAAGATAACCAAGGAGGCAATTAAGGCAGTTATTGGTTTACCTTCAACTAGTAGTAGGCCTAATAAAACCAAGAAAATACCTAACAAGGGAGTTATGGAGTTAACCAGAGCCACATCTAGTAGCAGGTCACTTAGAGTCAATGATGTCAAGGATACATATGTGATATATTTTAGTATGATACTTGAATATAAAGCAACACATGCCAATAGACTGAATTCGGTTTCTAGCCTTTGTATTCACAATGCATATGAGATGGTGAACATTAATGCTAAGATAGATGTTTGTGAATGGCTTAAAGATGAACTAATTGACAATTTGAAGAAGATTAAGAGAGATAAGAAAGGTAATTTCCATTTTGGGAACATACTAGTATGCTTAATGCTATACTTTACCAAAGAGATACCTGGTTTTGGTCACAAGGATTTTAGTTAAGACATCCCGGTAGGAAAATAGATACAGGAAGCTTTCACTAGTATGGGCATTGATTGTGATAAGATCATTACAGATTACTTCAAAACATTTCAAACTAAGATGAGAGCAAGAGAGAGATTACCGCAGAGCATAGTTGATAAATATGACAAGAAAATTTGTTTTGTCATTAAGTGAGATGAGACTTGGATGGAAACAATAAGCCCTATAACTATTTGGGTTACTGAGATGGGTTATGAGGCAGATCTACGTGTTCTGGAAACATATGCAAAAGCCCTACTTGAGCCATTTGAAGGAATCTTTGGTAATGTAGAAACTATTGCAAGTATTGAATCTATGGAGAAAGAAAGGAAGAAAAGAGACAAATTTATGAGAGATGTCTCTAAGAAGGCCAGTGAAATTAAAGAAAATGTCATTAATATCACTGGCATATTAGCTAGTAAGATTAAAGGATTGCAACTAGAAGCACATGTTTCACCGGTTGTAACATCTTCTGATACTAACAGTGGCAAGGCTGATGAGTTTAAGAGAGTGGAAAGGAAAAGGAAAACCCCACCGATACCTTCTCCTCCTCCTAAGAAAACAAGGACACTAAGGAAGAAGAAACAAGTAGTTAGGGAACCACAAAAGAAGCTTACACCAAAGAAGAAATAGACACCGATTACCCATACACTGGATGATCTACTGAATGAAATTATACAGGAAGGTAATCTAGTAAATGTAAATAAATGGTATAATTCTTTTAAGGATTCTGATAAACAAACTATTGAAGAAAGAATTATTTTACATTTGGTTATCTACAAGACAGTTTTCATAGAAGTAATTGATGATTTAACTAATGATTTTTACTTGAGATTAGAAGCTAAAAGACTAACTGTGATGGAACTAGATAAGAAGTTGAAAGTTGAAGCCCTCTTGGCTGTACATCCTGTAAATTCTAAGGAAGAGATAGATGAGCTTATATCTGAAGCAAACTGGTCAGTATTTGTTAGTGGACATCGACAAGTAAGCCTGATGGCTAGAAGGGTTAAGGAAATTACAGATGAGACTATAGATAAGTGGGACATATTTTTTATTGAGAAGGAAAAGAAAGAGGAAAGAAATATACCGAAAGTGGAAAAGACATTCAAGGTATATCAGAAAGATAAGGGAAAAGGTAAAATAGGTGGTGTACCTACTATAAAAGTAACCGATAACATCCCTCCACCAGCTCAGAACACCCCTCCATTAACTTCAACATCACCATACAGCTAATCCACCAGATATGACTACTAAAGGTATAACTCACGATGATACTAACCCAAAGTCTAAGATACTTTTTACCATGAGTGTAGATACTCAATATATAAACATTGTTGTGGACAAAGAAACTACAGAGGTTAAGGCAGATGATGTCAAAGATAAAAAGGTCTCTGAAATACTGGCACACACTGTAAACTCTCAGGAGACTGAGATACTAGCACAAACTGTTGATTCTCAGAATATTGAGATACAGGCCCAAGCAGAGCAACCGGTAACTAAGAAACCTACAGAGGACAAGACAACTAACACAGGGCAACTAGAATCACAAAAACTGGCAGTTGTACAAACTGATAACCAATCTAAGGGAGAGGTTCATGTTGAGTTTGGGAAACTGACAGTTGCAAGGTGCTTAATCAAACTGAGAAACCATCAAAGGCAGAGGCACATACATAGACAGATCCACTAGAAGAAAATGTAAGTAAAGTGGATGCATCTGATGGAAATAAAGAGGATATAGTGAAGGTAATTGGAAAAACATCTATTGAGAAGAAACCTATAGCAGAATTGAGCTCATCTACAGGTGAATTTAGACCTACTAACATAATAGAGGTTCTATTGGATTCCATAAAGAGGATTATAGATTGCAATACCTTAGCATTTAAGGCAATTGATAACACATTACCTATCTTGAAGATGATTGCACCTAATTGTCAAATAGAGAACATTAATGATTCTTTAGGTAAATTGGACACATTGTCCAAATTCATTGCTGATAATGTCATAAATATGGAAAAGGTGAATGAGGATACCATGAAGGAGAGAGTTGACAAAGATAAAAATACATTCTTTAAGAACACCATAAAGAAATGTACCGATCACTTGGACACACTTTTACCGGTACTTAATTCTATAATTTTGGAGTAAAAGGAGTTATATAGAGAAGCATGTAAACCTCACTATTTGATAGAGGACATTGATGAGGAGATTAAGAAGACACAAAAATAAATTGATGACATTGCAGATAATATGATAGGTTCATCTGAACTTATCTCAATTTTTGAATAGGAAATGACAATTTTTTAGGAGTTAGAAAAACTTGAGAAAGAAAAGGCAAGAATAAGGTCTAAACCCTGGGAACTAAATAATAAACTTGGTTCGAGGTTAGATAGTCTGATTACTCAGAGAGCTGAAATGACTAAGGAAACAATTACTAGAGAACGATCACTAGAGCATGAAATGCACTATCTCATTGGTATGATCTAGCAAACTGAGGCAACTCTAACTGATAACAACAAGTTTATGCAGAGTTTGAATCTAGTTTTGACAGACATTTTTCAGATAGTAACCAATCGGTTATAGATCTTGAGGTAGCATTTTTGTAATCTTTTGATTATTTATGACATCCTTTGTCATTAATGTCGAAGGGGGAGTACTAGAGAGAAAAATGCATGTACAAAGGAGATCACTTGCTCAGGGGGGTACATCTTTTCAGATTTTAGTTTTAGGATAAGAGTTTTGAGAATAATTGGCATTCTACACTCATATGAGAATAGTTGATGAGAATGGCAACCAACTGGCAACCAACTAGCAACCAACAGACAATAGGTTTCTACATGCACCAGTAGACACTGGCACCAACATTTAGATTACATTGGCAACAAAGAATACCAGCACTCAGACCGACATGGGATGAACTTTTGTTTATTGTAATATAATTATCTTTTTTAATCCGACTTGGTATATTGTAAAAGACTCATATATATATGAGATCTTATAAATCATTTTGTAATGATAGAGATGGATGGTAGAAGATAGTTGTCTAGTGGTAGCAAAGGTTTTTGGTTAAGGTACCTATCTGAGCTTAAACTGGTATTGAACCTGGCATTAGAGATGCTATTTTGAGTAGAACATTGTATTAGATTTTATTATCCATTTTGTAGTCAGTGAGACTCTTCATTTAGCATTGAGCTCTAGGCTGTTGGCCTCCCTGCATCTGCAGGCCCCTATTGTAAGTAGTATTTATTCATTGGCCAGTGATTAAATATTGTGGGTCAGAAATCCCACCGAGGTTTTTCCCACACTGGGTTTCCTCGTTAAAATATCTTGTGTTATGGTGTGTTTCTATGTTGTCTCTATTATTTCTGTTTATTGCTTTAATTCTTGTTTACCGGTATAGTGTATTGGGTTGCAAAGTAAAAAATAAGTTTAAATATTCATTCCACCAGTTAGACATTGATTCACCCCCCCCCCCCCCTCTCAATTTCTTTGGGACTGTCATTCAATTTAACATTTAGCAATATGGTTCATCTGATTGCCCAATGGGAGGGGCACCACTAAAATAAAATTGCCATCGTGATCTCGCAACACTCCCATGCACCCTGCCAGCTCGGGGTTCCCTTTAGTCGCCCCATCAAAGTTCATTTTGGGCCACCCTTTGGGAAGTAATCTCTAGATAATTTTGGTTCTTTTATTTATTGTAGGCATGGCTGACTGAAAGAGATGATTTAACTCCCAAGCATTGGCAACTCTGACCTCATAATAATTTACATTTTGATTTTGATTTTGACAATTGATATTCACAATTGAAAGATTTTCATTGATGGCCCTGGTAATTTTCTTGAAGACAATTTCAGGCTGAAGATAAATCTCCCTAGAGATTTTGTTATTATGCTCTTTCCATAAGCCCCAAGCCACATGAGGAAACAAAAAGGACCATAAAATCTTCAAAAGATGATTCCTAGTAGGCAGTCTCCATTGATAAATAAACTCCTTAACGGACCCAAGGAAGATCCAACAAAGTTCTTATTTTTGAAGCACTTGGTACCATATTTATGTAGCATAAGAGCAATGCAGAATGAGAAGATCAACTGATTCCGTATCCTTCATACATAAGTAATATCTATTAGGTATAGAGAATCCTCTCTTAGAAAGATTATCTATAGTCAAGATTTTGTTTAGGAAAAGAATCCAGAAAAACATGTTAACCTTAGGAGTGAGACCTTTAATCTACACCTTAGACCATGAAAAAATGGGAGGATCAACAAAGTAATCCATAGATGCAATCAAAAACTTACCATTAGAAGAAAATCTCCATATTAGCTCATCTTCAGATCTATTTTCTAACCCAAAGGATTTTAAGGACAACTGCAACTAAGTAAAATTTAGGTTAACATCAGTGAGGTTCACCCATTTACGTTCCTTCTAGTAGTAAGCCACCATCAATCCAAAATAAGCCACAAAGGTATCTTTAAAAACCTCTAGCAGAGGATCAAAAGTTAGTGAATGTTTTCCAATCCAACAGTCATCCCAAAAACAAATACTTCTCCCATTACCCACCTTCCAGAAAATTCCATGATTAGCCACATCCCTTGGTTTGACAATAATATTCCATAGGTGGGATCCAGCAGGAATGTGAGGGGACAACAAAAAATTGTGAAAGCAGTGAACATTAAAGAGGTATTTCTGATGCCATAATGTATTCCATTCTCCTTTAGAATCATAGGTTCGCCAAACTTGTTTAGCCAGAAGGGCATGATTAAAATTCTTGATACCTTGAATCCCCAGACCCCCAAACTCCTGAGGTTTACAGATGCTCTCCCATGCAACCAAAGGAATTCTCTTTCTTTCCTCTATCCCAGACTAGAGGAATATTTTCTAAAAAGTTTCAATGGTCTCTGCATTTTTTGAGGGAATCTTGAACAAACTGAGAGCATACACCAGGAGGTTCTGAAGAGTGGCTTTGAGCAGTTGAATCTTACCAGCAGGACTAAGGAGGGCCCCCTTCCAACCAACCAATTTCCTATTGAATCAGTCGATCAAAGAGAGTTGAAAGGTATCAGAAGGTTTAGATCCCAAAGGAAGACCAAGGTAAGTGGAAGGAAGAAAACCAATCCTACGTTCAAGAATGTTAGCAATCTTTTTTGCCTAGACATAGGAGTATTGATAAAATAGATAAAACTCTTAGCTTTGTTGACCATCTATCTTGAGGCCTTTTCATAGAGGATTAGGGTAGATTTAATAACTCTAGCCTCCCCCAAAAAAGAGCTCCCCAATAATATTGTGTCATCCACAAACTCCTGATGAGAACAAGTCAAATTAGAAGAGAAAGGCTTTAACCCTTTTAGAGATCCATCAAACACCTATTTATGAATAAATCTGCCCAGACTTTCAGCCATGATAGTGAACAAAATCAAGGATATAGGGTCACCCTTCCTTAACCCCCTTGAGGTTCTAAAGAAATGAGAAGGTGACCCATTAACAATAACAACAATAGAATCAATAGAGATAAGCTGCTAGATAAGACTAGTGACTTTACCAAAAAAACCAAAGGAACAAATAACTTTCTTTATAAAACACCAATCCACCCTATCATAAGCATTTGAAATGCCCAAATTCAGCAAGAAACCTGGAAATTTAGCCTCCATCAACAAATGAATATTCTCATGAATAATAATGATGGAGTCAAGGATTTGTCTCCCTGGGAAAAAACCATTCTGTTGAGGAGAGATCAGAAGGGGTGGAATCTATAACAGTCACGATTTGAGAACTTTGAAAATAATTTTTTAATGGCACAAGCTAATAGGTCTAAAAGAATCCAAACAATTACCCCCATGCATTTTAGGAATGAGAACAATGAAGGTGGCATTCAATTCCTTAAGCAAAGACTTGGCTCCAAAAAACTCTAATATAATTAGAAACATCATTTTCCACAATATCCCAAAAGTGCTGAAAGAAGAACATAGGAAAACATCGGTGCCAGGGGCTTTATTACCATCAATGGAAAAGACATTATCTTTGATTTCCTCAATTAAGGGAATAGCTAGCAAGTTGAGATTTTGATCTTCAGAAAGCACCTTAGGAATAACATCTGCCAGAATACCTTGGGCATCTGAATCCAACATAGGATCTACCTTTAGAAGCTCCCTAAAAAACTCAATAGCAGCTTCACAAATTTCCTCTTCCTTATCTATCCTTCTCCCATTTCTAAAATGGTGATCAGTTCTATTAGGTGCTCTATGATTGAGAGTAGTGACATGAAAAAATATCCTATTTTTGTCACCATTATTAACCCATAAAAACCTTGATCTCTATCTCCAAAATATCTCTTCAAGGGCTATGATACTATGGTATTTAAAAAACACATCACTTTCCTTCATGAAATTATCACCCACATATCTTTCTTTATGTATCATGTCCTGAATAAGATTCAAGATCTGATTTCTACAAAAATGTCCCCAAAGATCTCCTTATTCCATTTTCTAACGATCTCATTCACAAATCTCATCTTTTTAGCTATAGAAAACATAGTTGTATCATCAATTTGAACACTCCACCACTCCTTTACACTATTATATAAACTAAGATGGGATAACCACATCTTCTCAAATCTAAAAGGAAACTTCATACGCTACCCACCTTTAGGTTTATCCATGAGGCTGATAGGATAATGATCGGAGCCAAATCTAATCATAGTATGCAAAGAACAAGAGTAAAGTTGAATTCAATCAATAGAGATTAAGGCCCAGTCCAGTCTAACTTGAATCAACTCAACCCCAACTATGCAATTTGACCAAGTAAAAGAGTCTCCAGTCAATTCAAGATCAATAAGATACTGATCATTGATAAAATCAGCCAAATCTTGTTTGCTATCAAGTTGTATCTCAGAACCCCCAAATTTCATAGCCTCCTAGAGGGGAGTGTTTAATTCTCCAATAACCAGCTAAGGGATATTGGGATGGTTACAACAAAAGAAAGAAAGCCTAACCCAAAATTTTCTCCTAGAGACTTTGTTATTAGGCACATAAATATTAGATAATATCTAAGAAAAACCATCATGAGTATATTTGAACAATATAGAAACATGGTTATCATCATGAAAAAGAGGAACACCTTGAATAAAATGAGAATTCCACAAAGTGACAGCTCCTCCAGAAGCTCCATCAGAACTACTCCCTTGAGCCTCAAAAAATTTTAAAAACTTGATTTTCTCCACTCTTTCTTTAGACATTTTAGTCTCTTGAATATGCCAAATATTTGGCCTATTATCCCTAGCCAGATTATGAACTATGTCCTATTTATGACAACTATTCATACCTTTAATACTCCACAATAAAATCTTCATTTCTTACGAGGAGATTTAAAGAGACTTTCATGGATCATCTTTTGTGATCCATCCACAATATTTTTCATACACTAATGCTCTCTTTGCCAGCTATTGGATTTCCTACCCGTGCTTCGAGAAGGCCCGCAATCTTCTCTGACTCTGTTCTAAGTAGTCACACCAACACCAGGTTTCTGCTACATTTTCTTCTTATTCTTTCCCACTTTAGTATAATTCTTGTCATTGTCAAACTCAATCTACTCTTGACTTATATTTTCCTTTTCCTTAGTTGCATCGAATCCGGAATGACCATATTCTAGTCCAAATCAAAATGACCTCCATTAGAGTTTTGAGATGGAGAATCACCTGAAATGGGGGTCTTAATCAATCCTGAAATAATATTTCCAAAAGAATATCCCAAAACTGGTGAAGATTGATGGTCCATGAAAGTACAGATAGGGTTCACCCCTTCCCTTTCAACCTCACATCTCCTGAGATTACGAGATATGCATCTAGATCTAGCATCATTCGGGTTAATTTATCCCTCCTCCAAATCATATTCTATATCTTCATCATCAGCATCAACCATTTCAATAACTCTAACACTATTTTCTTTTTCACCAGTATTGAGACATTACGTCGACCCTCCTCCTACTCCTCCTTCTTCATCTCACTATTCTTCACTTCCTGCATATTTTATGTACCAATTTCCTCCCAACCTTTCTCCTTAGTTCCAATAATATTTTTAGAGTGATGAGTATCCTTTGTGACATTCTATCCCTTTGGACCTCATTTGGCTTGTTAAGCAGCTTGTTATCTTTTTTAGCATTGCTATCCACCTGGACCTCATTAGGCATATAGGGCTTATTATTTTCCTTACTACCATGATCCTCATTCATCACTTGCTTAGGCTTACAAACCCTAGGACCTTTATTACCATTCTCATCTTTCTTATTGTTCCGAGGGCATCTTTTTTCCCAATGTCCATCCTTCTTGCACAAAAAATAGACAAAAGGCAACAATTCATGCTTAATGACCTGGCACAACTATCCCAGCTTTGAAATAAGTTCAACTAAGGAAGGAAGATCCTTAGATCTACAAACCCCTACACATATCCTAGAATAAACCATTATTTTCCTTGCGGCCATCATAGGTTCAATCGAGAGAATCTCCCTAAACATTCCCACAATACCCTTAAATATATCTTCATGCCAATATTCTAAGGGAAGCCCCAAGAGTTTCACCCATAGAGGAACTGTATCAAAAAATGCATTTGATAAGTCCATATTAGGAGCCCTTTTTTTAAGGTTAAGGAATATCTTCCCATAACCCATGGTTCCTTGCTAAGGATCATTAGAATATCTTTAGCATAGTCGAACGCAAAGGAGAAAAAGCCTCACGGAAGAGCAAAGACATCAACCTATCCCTTGAGCTTTCATGTACTACTAACAAATACCCTTACCACATCAATGTTGGGTCTAGGCCCAAAAAATGTACCAACAAGGGTAAGCCCCATAATAGCAATATTATGATCTATAATGATCTAGAATCGAACGAGTCACCTTACCACTAGCCTTATCACAAATAACATAAACAAGGGGAAAGGAAGACTTCCCAGTTGGTTTCACTCCAAACAAAGATGCCCAAAGATTCTCCATAACACTAGCAATAATTGCACACTGAGTGGCCCCCTTGACAGGCCATTTCAACCAAGGATCACATGAGAAGACCCTATCAAGAGGGCCCTCCTCATAAGGTACTTTCATAGTCGCACCATCACCCGGGTCCACCTGAAACCCGACATCTAGGTCCACACCATCTTTAGATTAAGTATCTCCCTATTTATCCAAGTCATCAACTATTAAAGAAGAAGGAACACTAGCTCCTTGAAGCCCAACCAGAGGGCCAGCAAGAACCACCATGGATAGGGAGGTTCAAAATTCAAAATTTGCAGAGCTTTGGCACTTACATTGTTAGTTTGTTTCTTATTTTATTTATTCAATATTCAAATTTAATCACTCACAACATTTTCCAATATAAATTAGCATGCTTCACAAATTTATGACACCTCCTCTATGACTATCGAATTATTCAAATGAAATAAAAGTCTTTAATTCTACAAACTAATCCCTCCTCCACATGCAACAAGGTGATTTCAAACACCCATTTATTTGGTCTTGATTTTCTTTTGTTGTGTTCTATTCTAACCGACATTTGCCTCCTTCTTTATTAAATGGATGAGGGCCCCTTCAAAACCCTACTGACCTAATAAAAAACAAGGTGGTTTCAAACTTCTATTTTGTTTTCTTTTTTTAAATTGATTATTACACTAGTATTTCCAATGTTGATCTAGTTTTTCCTAAGAAAACAACATAACTTTAAAAATCACATCCAATTGGGTAGAAAATTTCATCTCTTTCTATCACTATTCTTTCATATGGCACGACATTAAATATATCATTTGGCATCTTATTTGTTTTTCTACTTTTAGATTAAAAAATAAACACAAATAATGATAGCATCTCCTCTACTAGTAGCATTTTCATTATTTAAAAAAGCACATAAACATTTAAAGATCTAATGCTAGTGTATTATTCACCAAAGTGCACAACTCTTCCACTAATAAGCCTTTATAAATACCTCAATTCAATGCTCCATGGTAGAATTCAAATGCCATCAAATTTCTTATCTAGTTTCATGCATGAAATTGGTAATCTTAGATGTTGGTGAGGGAAAATAAAAGTGAAAGTTGTTGCCTAATTATATTAATCTCTGAAATGAATGATTTTGTGACTACCTTAACATATACATCAACTAATTTTTGTAAATATATAAAAACATTAAAGCATAATTTGATAGAGGTAGAGCAAATATGTATCCTAAACTACACTAAAATGATAATGCCCAACAACTTATTCAAACATGTTCTTATTAATCTTCCAATTTGGGAACAAAAACCTTATTCTTATTTTTACTACCAATCTCCTTTCAATATCACAAAGATCGCCATGAATTATACATACTCCATAGTAGGAATCTATCATAGGCAGATAGATATTAAATGCTCTAATACCAAATGAGAGTGCAAAGGGGAAAATCCAAAACAAAATTTAATAATCAATTAATTTAATTAGGATGAATTGTGAATTACATTTCACAAGCTTATAAAGACAATATTCTACTATATAAAACTAACTAAGAAATTAACTAACATTGTTTATTAACTAAACCCTTCAATATTTATTTATTAATCTAAACTAGCTAAAACCTAACCTATAGATATAATATTCTCCAACATTTTTTTCACCTATTGTGAAGATGACTAGTACCATTCAAGTAGTTTTAGGATTAGCAATTACATATGATCTTGAACTAGAGAAATTTGATGTAAATATTTCCTTCTTACATAGTGATATAGAAGAAGAGTTGTATATGATCAACCCCATAATGTTTTGATAAACAAGGACATGAGATTATAGTTTGTAGAGTGATACGAAGATTGTATGAGTTCAAACAAGCTCTTTGACTATGACACCTCAAAATTGATTCACTAGGTGTGAAATAATCCAACTATCTATTATAAAATATTAGACACAGGTGATTTTGTATTGTCATTATTATAAAATGATTAAATGCTAGTGATTTGCACTAATATGAGTGTTGGTAGTAATTTGAAACAAAAAATAGGTAACAAGTTAGCAATGAAGGATTTGGGGGCAACTTAGAGGATTATTGGCATGACAGTAACCAAGGATAGATAGAAAAAAGAGATCGAATTATCATAAGAAAAATATATTCATAAGGTCTTGGATAGGTTTATATGAAGGGTAAAAAGGGTATAAGCACACAAATTGCTGATCATTTATGCCTACCCTTTGAGATGTACCATGAGACACAAGAAGACAAAGATAATATGAAAATAATTATTTTTATTTAGAAATTGTTAGAAGCCCCATGTATGTGATGGTAAGAACTAGACCTAACATTACTCATGTAGTGGACGTAGTCAATAGATACATGAGCAACAAGTAAAACTCACTGGAAAGATGTAAATGGGTTTTGAGATATTTGAAGAGCACTTATAACTATATTTTGTGCTTTGGAAGAAATATGCATAGCTACAAGGTTTTTTTAATTCTTATATAGTTGGTGATGGAGATCCAGTAATAGTTATATTTTTTACATTTGATGGGAAGTGGTCAATTGGGGTTGTAGATTACAACAATTTCTTGAATTCGAAACTATTAAATCCAAATACATTTCTCTCATAAATGTGCTAAGAAAATGATATGGTTGCAGCATTTATTGGGTGAATTGGGATGTAAAAATATATTTTTTAAACTCATTTTTATAGCAACAACACTATTCATTTGGCCAATAATGCAACATTTCAATATCAAACAAAACATTTTCAGCTGAGATATCATTTCATTTGGAGTGTTCTTGAAGAGAGAAAACTAAAAGTCAATAAGATAAATAGAAAGATGATTACAATCTATACATCGATGAAGATAGTATCAAGGGAGAATCTCAAGTTTTTTAGGGCTTCTCTTGGCATTAGCAAGATGTTAGAATAATCCTAGAAAAGTGGGGTAACATCTTTGAGCTTCCTTGCAATAGTGGTTTAACTTCAAGTGGGAGATTGTTGGTGTAGACATTGAAAATTGTCCTAAGTCTTGGACAACACTTTTCACTAACCTTTTTTGTCTAAATTGATTAAATAATTTTAAATATTTAATTAGTATTAATTTTATTCTTCTAATTTCCTATAATTAAACAATTCTTAATTATTTAACTATTTTTCTTCTAAAATATTAATTAAATAATCTTTATTATTTAATTAATATTCATCATTATCTTTTTCCAATCAATTAATATTAATCTTAATTGACTAATTCTAATATTCCTCTTTGATTAAGTAATTCACTTAATTATTTAATCCCATTATTCTAATCTAATTATTCTTCTATGATTAAATAATTATTTTAATTATTTAATCCCCTTCTCCAAGTTATTTTAATTAAATAAATTTTAAATTATGTTTGGGTGAAATAAATAAATTTATTTATTTATTTATGACCCCACTTAGCTCTTCCACTTTCTAATATTTGTCTCCCTTATCTCTTCAACCTCCTAATTTGGTATTTATGAGAATATAATTAAAGATCTTATTATTTATTCTCATAATTTCTTCCCATTTCCTTTCATCCTTCCCTAAATAACAGCTTTGTTGTGTATTTAATTAGGTCAATCCATCTACCCAAAAATATTTTCAATCTTAGTCATTTAATCAATCCCCAATTATTTTATAAATTGAGCTTTCATTGCTCATTTTCAACAACAACAATTCTAATATCCTTACGCTATCCAATTTTTTATCATTATCTTTCTTGCAATACACTTGCTTTGTAGGCTAGGTCCACATAATTTGAAGGAGAAAGAAGAACAATGGACTAACATGGAAGGAGCACTCTTGTTTGATTTGCATTTCATTTTCGTTCTTTGTTTCTATGCTTTCATTGAATGTGTTAGGATTGAATTTCATAGCATTTATCTTTGTGGTTGGCTTTTATATGTTATTATGTCTTTTCCTAGAATCCTACCTCACATTTGTTTCAGTGAACTCGACGTGAACATATTAAATTTGATAATTTTGTAATATTTGCATGCAGGTTTTAGGTACTAATTTATCATTGCATGTAGGTTTCAAGTGCTAATATTTTTTTTGCATGTGGGTTTTCTAGAGGATTTTTTAACATGCAATGAACAACAATTCTTAACATAGTATAATTAGAGGGCTTGAATGAACAAAAAATCTTCACATATCCTAATTAGAAGGTTTTAATGAACAACAATTCTTCACATAGATTAATTAGGAGGTTTGAAGGAACAACACTTCCTCACATAGCTTAATTAGGAGGTCTATCAAAAACAATTTCTCATTACAAACTACTAAGAGTTTAAAAATGAACCATCACATAGTCTAGTTAGGGGATTGAATCAACAATGAATTCCATTTTATGTCATAAGGTGTTGAAATGTACCTCAAAATAGTCATCTAGTTGTTTGAGTAGGGATACAAATTGGACAATTTATTGATGATTTGTGCAACATATTGACATTCATGAGCAAAAGATTTCATTGAAACTATTAATTTATTTGATATAGGATGTGGCCAAAGAATCTTATAAAAAAAAAAGAGTGTGTGTTTTTTAGATTAGTGTGCATTTTAATTTTTAAAGGTTAAATAACTAGTGCTTTCTATGTTTTATTTTATATGCTATGCATACATTAACCTTTAGAGGGCTTTCCTCCCAAGAAGCCCATAAGGCCAAGTGAGATGGAACAACACAAGTGGAAACAAGCTAAATCCAATTTCTTCTAAGCTACTATAAACAAATGTGTTTGTGATAAAAGTTGCAAGCGACAAGTGCGGCACGTAAAACCCTATAGAGCGTAACCTATGTAAGTTGGAAGGCCTCCTTTAACAGAGTGGAAAATGTTTTTGATTATGGCCACTCAAACGGATACCTTGACTACAACCCCTTGTGTTTAGATTTGCCAAAAACCTTCTACCTGTTGACTCAGGCATTGTGATACATGCATGTCAAAGAAACCCTTCATGTGCCCTTCAATTAGAGATGGTAATTTTCTTGTGAATTAATGACTGATAAATTCGAAGATTGGTATGCTAAAAAAAGTGAGTGTTGCGGAGGGGAGGAAATGGTACTAAGATTCTCACTATCCTGTTGAATATGGTATTTTATTTGTAAGGGATTAAACAAATATTGTCCTTGCTAGCCTTAGGATTTGTTGTTGAATGTTCATGAGTGTCTTCTTTCAAAGTCAAACAAACATTTTGTCTTATGTGCTTGCTAAAGGTGAATTCCAAACAAAGGACATAATCAACATACCAAACATTGGCAAACAAAAAACAATTTTCTAAAAGCAGTCCAAACAACATCCAAAACAATGTCAAACTTGGTCCTAAATATTTTAAAGTATTCTTCCAACATTTGAAAAGTGTTTAAGGAACATGTATTGTCAAAACATTAAGTATCCTTGTTTCAAAATTCATGTCACTTAGGGTTAGATTTTTCATAGTCCAAGCTTAGGTTTTAGGACACATCCTCATTATCTTTGTCATATTAGTCCATTACATTGTCGTTATCTCCATTTGTACTTAGGTTTAAAATCATTCCCCCTAGGTCATTATCATTCATTTTTTATTATCATTATCATATCAAAGCTAGGTTTTCATTTAGGTTACATCTTGCATTATCATTACCATACCCAAATTAGGTTATCACTTTGGTCATATTATTTCCTTACATATGCCTATATTGCATTAGGGTATATCATTGTAAAGTGCAAAACCCTAGGCCTTTTCTTAGGTTAACACTACCACACACTGTTTGCATTCATATCATACAATTGGGTCATATCATATATTCCAAATTTTATCAACATTTTCATTTATACTTTAAGTTCATATCATAGTATTTGGTCATAATATAACCATAGATTATATCATTACATCATGAACATAACCATAGTTCGTATCATAGTGTAGGGTTGCATCACATTTGTAGGACATATCATACCTTGGAGTTGCCTCATAACATTAGGACATAATACCTTCTTGGAGTCCTTTCATACTCTTAGATCATTTCACATCCCAAGGTCCTAATTTTTAAATCATACCCTAGGTTCTTGTCATTAATCATTGTCTACTTTTCATCTAATCTCAAAATTAGGTTTTCTCAAAATTTTAAAAATCAAAACTTTAGGTAAAACCCTAGATTGTTGTTAGGGAGTCTTTAGCTTGATCAACATCTTGTTCTTTTGTTATTAATATCATCTTGTCAAACCTATCTTAGTTTCCAAGCGCATAGGTGAGACATTGTAACTTGTTCTATTGTCATTTGGTCCCTTGTCCTTCTAAGGTCTTGGCTTCTTTTCAATTTCTCAAGATTGTATCTTTAGGTTTGTATTCCAGAAGTTTATCCAAAACTTGAAGATTCCAAAAATAAAAAATATAGATTGCATTCTTCCATCCCAAAGTTGCATTAGTTTCATAGTATTACCAAACCCCAAAAATCAAAATTCCAAAGCAAGGTCACATTTGCATTCCTTAAGATTGTATTTAGTTTTACACCATTGTCATTTAAAAAATCCAAAAAGACCAAAAATATAATTTTCATTCTCAATCATCTAGGTTTCATTAGTTGCATTCATAATTCTTAAAATCCAAAATCCCAAGAACATTGCATTGTGACATGTCTATTGAAACAAGGTTCCAAGCTCCTATGATGCAACAAAGTTTGACATGTTAACAGATGATTGGTCCAATGAATAAGACAATGCAATCAACTTTGAAACCAAGGCAATCACAATTCTATCTAACCTAAGAACAAGGCAATCACAATTCTATCTAACCTAAGAACAAGGCAATATTGATCAAACATTTTATGATGAAACAGGTATCCAAATATAAAAATTAGAAGAGAAACTAACTCGAGAAAAAGAGATCTTGGAACAAAAAGTGAAAAAATTTGAGAAGAATATATCACAACTATTCAAAATGTTTCAAACATTTCCAGGTCCAAATCCAAATATTTAGCCAATCTATGTAAAATCCCTTATCCAATGATCAGAGATACTAGCTCTCATCTCTAAAATAGAGATGATGAAGTAATTTCAAGCAACAAACATAAATGTCAACCAAGTACCAAATCATACTTCATTTGATCAAATCCTGTTCAATCAAATCTTGAATCAACAACCAATGATCCAACAACAACTAATTATCCAACAACAACCAATGGTCCAACATGTCCAACCAATACAACCAATGGTGCAATTTCAACAATATGCTCAGCCAAACACACAATGTCAACAATTGATTAACTAACTATCAAATATCAACAAAAATATTAGTCAACAAGTCAGTATCAACAAATACAACCAAAAATTCAAAAACTAATGGTAAAACACACACCAAGACAAATTTCAAACATGTTAGACCAATTCAACCAAAACTCAATTCAAAATCAGAACATAACTTCAAACCAAAACCAAATCACCTTCAAACATGTCCAAAATCCAAACCTAGCCATGTTAAAACCTCGCAAGGATTCAAACACTTCTCCAAAGAAATGTATCTCTATTACAAATCTCTTAAAGAGATTCCTAAGTGATTTTTCTGAGAAAGATCAAAATCATGCACCTATGTCTATCAATGGCTCACTCCCACATAAACAAAATGACTTTCTAGTGGCCTCTATTCCTAAACCTTTTGAAGCTTCACAAGAACCTCCCATATCATATCCTAAAGCTTCACAACAGAAAATTCCATCATCGCATTCAAATGATACATAAAATAATGCATACTCCCAAGGGTTGTCTCCAACAAAAATACATACTAATCTATGTCTTTAGACAAATCCCTTATACTATTTAGAAATGCAAGAATTAATTCCACTAGATGCTTCTCTTTTTGAGATTCCCATTCAAAGTCCATCTCCCTCATGTTAAAGCATTGACCCCTTGCCAAATTCCCCCATGCATATCTGAAGTCCATCTCCATGTCAAGAGGATAATTTAGAGCACAAAGAAATAAGTCTTCAGATGGATCAAAAGATCAAGACCCTAAAATTTTTCCAATGCATACTATATTTGACCAAGATCTCATTTCCTTTGATGATCCCATTATCCCTATCCAAGAACATGACACCTTTTTAAATCCTATTGATATTCCACTCCTTAAGCAAGATCAAGATATCCCTTCCATTATTCTTAATGATCCCATTCAAAGTCAAAAGTAGAATATGTTTAAAGAGGAATTCAATGATCTTCCTCCTTGTCAAGATCAAACTATCCTTTTGGCTTCATGTCCACGACAAGATGATATTATCCCTCCATCTCCATATCCTAATCCTCTATATACACTCCAAGATCTCATTTCTTTTGATGATCCCATTATTCCTTCTATTCCACCTCATGAAGAGCCTATCATTGATCATAATCCCCCTCATGATCTTAGTCCCCCTCATGATTTTAACATGTTGGTGCAAGATGTTCATGAAGCCCTGACATTCACAATGGATTATTCTACTTTGATATAGTCTAATCCACTTCATGATCCCATCATATCATATCCCCCTCATAATGGACTCACATCTTCTTCTCGAAGCAAAGAGTATCCTACGGGTCCAAATAGATATAAAGGTAAATGGGTAGGCCTTCACAAGGAAAAACCCTTCAATATTAAAGAAAAATTTAATGGTCATGGCCTTAGTACCATTCCTCAAGATGTTGGTATCCCTCCACCAGAATCTAAACATACGCCTTCTCCTTTATCCCTTCCATCTATCTTAGGTCCTTATATCCCCGTGTGCCATATTAAAGGTCAGCATAGGCACACATCTTTGAGAACCTTCCATTCATCCATCCATTCATGTCCTTCTCCAAAAAATTTGGATGCCAAGCATAAAGTTCATAAGTCCAACAATCCACATACAATCAAGGATCAACATGTCCAATATATTTGACATGTCAAAATAAAGTAAAATATGATCCAAAAGGAAAAAGAAATGTCCAAAAGGCCACAAAGATCCATTTATCAAAAGAAAGAAAATTCAAAAGCTATATGGGTTCCTAAATCCCTTGTGCAAGCAATGTGTTCCAAGGAACCCAAAAAAAATGAAAAGTAAAAACAATGTGGATTCCCAAGAAGCTCCTTGGAAGACAACAGTCTAAAGAAACATCAAAATTTTCATCCCAAATTTTTGTTCCTCCATTGAAACATTTCAAGCCTATTCCTTCATCACCTCCTTCATCCATTTTGGGTCCTTATGTCCCAAAGACCATAATCATTTGTCCATCAAAATCTTAATATCCAAAATCCACTTTTTCTCCATCAATCCACCACCCCTCAAGGTGTGTGCCAATATTGATCTTGCCAACATTTCCATCTGCCCATGCACAATTATTCCAACATCCTATCCATTATCCAACACCTCTTTTCCATCTTGTCATCCCTCTTATTCAATCATTTGCATAAAAGCCTTATCTTAGTCCCATTTTATTTCCATGTCACTATTCTACCAACGTGTTTGACCATACATTTAATAGTCATGGTCCATTTTTCAAGGATACAATCCAAAAACAAGATGATTGAGTCCATTTTCCATCCCCTATCATGTGTCCATTTTCTTCTAAAATTCAAAAAAGGCAAAAAAATAATGAAAAGAAAAAAAGAGAAGAAAAATAATTCATCCACTAGTGAAAACTTAGCAAACAAGTGCCTTGTCCAAGTACCATGATGAAAACCTAGCAAACAAGTGTCATGCATAGTCCATGAACTTCTTGCATTCCATACTTGGGGATAGGTTTCATTTACACTATCATATCTTTTGTCCTTCATTATCCTATCATATCCTATTACCTTTCATTACCAGATTGTACCTCCATTATCCTATCATACCCCTATCATACGCTCCATTGTCCTATCGTTCCTCATGTCCACATTCCCTTTTTATATTAGATCTTGACAAGGCTAAGGATCTTCATTAATGTCATGTATCTTGTTCACATCTAGCAATCTATCATAACTTTTGGTCTTTATTCACTGACTTATTACAACCTGTTTTCCATATTCCTTGGCTTACTGCAAACTTCAATCACTATCCCTTATCCATTTCTGATCTTTCTTATCCTATTCTTATCCTATCACCGTCCATACACTCTTTTTCATCCCTTGATCTTGATCTGACATAGGGACCTAAAATGCAAAAAATAGTTTTAAAAACCTCTCAGCATGTCCCTCATATCATTTCATTGCTTTACATTATCATATCCACTCACTTATCCTATCACATGATAGCCCTGGGAAATTGAATCCACTTTCTCTCCATAATAAATAGCCTTTGTCTTCCCTCTATCCACCAACATTTAAGAAATCTTGTTTATCCATTTGTCATATTTCTTGTCTTGCTAGACATTGGGGGTAACATCATAAAAAACAACTAAAAATCACATAAAGTCCTTAAAAAATCATAAAAATATTGTAAAATATCGTGAAATAACAAAAAAAATATTGCAAAAATGTCCTGAAAAAATAAAAAACATTTATAAAACATCTTGAAAAAACAACTAAAAATTTTCAAAACGTCCTGAAATAACATAAAAATTTCATAAAACATCATGAAAAAAGAACAAAAAAATTAAAAAAATTCATTAAAAAAACCCTAAAAATTGGAAAACATCAAAATCCAAAAAATATCGTTTTCACTCCATCAATAAATTGGCTCTTTCGTACATAGATGGACATTTGAGCGGACATCAAACAGAAAATGTATAAAACATCGCGCTTAACAAATCACACATTAACAGATGAACTTTTCAATCAACCAAGCATTCAAGTTGGCCAGCTTGTCTTATCAATCAATCAGCATAAATATCATCAATCCTTTGTCAATATTATCATTGGTCTTATATAGGGTGTGGTATACCTAAAACCAAACTGTGTCCTGTCTTGGACATGGTATTTCCTTCCCTAAAACTAGACAGCATGATCATCCTATCATGAAATAAACATTGTCACTTTTGACAACAAGATCGAAATGGTTTTTTGATTGGTTTGAATTGAAAGTCTTATCTTTTACTGATTTATCTTCGACCATGCTCCTATGTTGCTTGATGATATCACTAAGTGATATAGAGTGGCCAGGATGACTCATGGTCTTTCTTGTTTTTTGTTTTCTATTTGTAGAGTGTTTCATAAAATTCTAGGGCAAGTATGTCTTAGGATTTTTTAGCCATTCCTTAACTGTGAATGTGTTTGTTTTACGCAAAGGGATTTCCTTATTGCTATGGCCTTCATTGCCATGGTGCATCACATCCATTTTTCCATATAGAATAAAGGTTCTCACCTACTATTAGCATTTGTGAAACCAAGATTTCATCACACTAACCATTCTTCACTTCTCACTTGCATTTCTTTTACATTATGTTTCTTCTATCCCATCAATCATTCTATCTATTCATCAAATCAATCATTGTCACACTATCTTTTCTATTTGATCAATCGAGAATTTTTTCATTTGATATCAATCAACGTTTTTTCTACAATCAATTAAAATTCTTCCTTTCTTACTAACATTTTTATCTTTCATCACTTTTTTCTCTTTCATCTAACATTCTTCTCTTCTTTGGAGAGATCATTCAATTCTTTCATACATAAACAATCTCTTGAGGGGGCATCTTACCTCCATCCTATCATCTACTGGGGCATATTTTCTCAAATTTTTCTTTGAAAGAATGCTCAGAATCACATTGTCTCAAAGAGGGGCAAAATGTAGACACTAAAAAATTGTCCTAAGCCTTGGATGACACTTTTCACTAACCTTTTTCATCTAGAATGATTAAATAATTTTAAATATTTAATTACTATTTATTTTCTTCTTCTAATTTCCTATAATTATATGATTCTTAATTATTTAATTATTGTTCTTCTAGAATATTTAATTAAATAATCTTTATTATTTAATGAATATTTATCATTATCTCTTTCCAAACAATTAATCTTGATCTTAATTGACTAATCCTAATGTTCGTCATTGATTAAATAATTCACTTAATTATTTAGTCTCTTTGTTCTAATGTAATTATTCTTCTATGATTCTAATTATTTAATCCCCTTCTCCAAGTTATTTTAATTAAACAAATTTTTAATTTACTTAATTGTCATGTGTAAGTGAAATAAATAAATTTTATTTATTTATTTATGAACCCACTTAGCTCTATTGGTATTTCATGAAGATTTTATTAATGAATTAAGTGTTGTCATTGATGTCAATCGTAACCAGTAATGGAGTTATATTACAACCAGTAGTGCTCCAGTAATGCAACTGGTAGTTGAGTAGTGATGGAAACCAATATTACTATTGTAGTAGTGAGCTAAATCGGTAACCCTACATGTTGATATCCCAAACCCTAATCGATGGATCTTGGTAAATTGGTTGTATTGATCTATGATCAAATGGTGATCGGAGATGATCATTCCATGCATGCATGTTGCATGTGATAAGTTTCAAAGTAGTTTTTGGCACGTAGAGATAATAGTTTTATCTTGGGAATGAGCGACTACATAGCATGAAGTGGAAACCGTGTGATGAGTTACAAAATTCGATGAGCGGTGATCAAGGAGAGGTCGAGGTTGTCTTGGACAATGTGCAGTGATTACTATGTAATCCAATGGTCATGTTTGAACTTATTTTTTTGTAATCTCTATGAGATCTTAGGTTTTTTGATGTGTTACCGACCTATTGGTTTGCTTATAAGGTCTATGAGTTGTTTTGTAGTAGTGTTGGCAATTTTGGTTAAGTGTCAATGTGGTCGATTGTCGAACCAGAAAGAGTATCTATAGTATGTGTGAAGGTAGATAGGAGCATGAAAAGGATTTGATCAAGCAGAATAGTGCTATTACCAGATCAGCAAAAACCCTGTTGTTCTCTAAAAATTACAATAGTTAAATCCCCTAACCGAGTAAGTTTTAACAGGCTTGGTGTTTTCTAATCCTCTAACCAGGTGATCCATTAGCTTGGATTTTGAAATCCTCTATCGAGGTTACTCCTAATAGGGTATTTCCTTTAACAGGGTATTGTAGTCAATCCCTTAACCGAGTGGTCCTTAACCAGATCTGTTCCTAATAGGACATTTTTGTAAATCTTCTAGCAAGGCTTGGCTCCTAACAAGGCAACATTTAGAAGAGTTTAGAATACTTATGGGTATTCATCCCCACCATGATTTTTCCCATTTGGGTTTCCATGCAAAAAATCATTGTCGCAAGTGGTGAATGGGTTTTGTGGTTATGTTTTGATATGGTTAATTTGTTTAACTGGTAAACCCACTTAGATGTGTTAAGATGATTGGAAGTGATCCAAAATTTCCTATTACTTATGTTGGTAAAGTGTTTTGATATTTTGGTTAAATGGTTTGAGATTTTCAGATCCGTAACACTATTATTTTGATATACTAGTCAACTGGTAAACTTGATAGTGTAGTTGCAGTTTGTAGTACAGTCTTTGAACCAGTTAGTTCAGTGATTGATTTATGAGTTGGGTTTTGAGTTTGGTGAAATTTTAGTTTGTTTTCTATCTATTGATTCACCCCCCACCCTCTCAGTAGTTGTTTGGATCCTTAATGATTCATCATATCATCAAGCTGATCTACTTTCTAGTTTTTATTTGCAATTATCACTTCCAATTTCTAATTTCTATCTCCCTTATCTCTTCAACTACTAATTTGGTATTTATGAGAAGATAATTAAATATTTAATTATTTATTCCCATAATATCTTCTCATTTTCTTTCTTCTATCTTCATTCTTCCTTGAATGACAATTCTACTGTGTGTTCAATCAGGTCCATCCATCTAACCAAAAAACTTTTCAATCTTAGCTATTCAATCAATCCCCAATTTTTCTATAAGTTGAGCTCTCATTGCTCATTTTCAACAACCACACTTGTAGTATCCTTAAGTTGTCCAATTTGCTATCATTATCTTTCTTACAATATACTTCCTTTGTAGGCTAGATCCACATAGTTTAAAAGAGAAAGAAGAACAATGAAATAACATGGAAGGAGCACTATTCTTTGGTTTGCATTCCATTTCTGTGCTTTGCTTTTTTGCTTGCATTGAATGTGTTAGGATTTAATTTCATAGCATTTAGCTTTGTGGTTGGATTTTATATGTTATGATGCCTTTTCCTAAATTCCCACTTCACAGTTGGGTAAAGAAGTCCAATGATCATGAAATCTTTCACTCCTTTATTTTTCACCCATTAATTGTTTCTTGGTTTTACACTTTGTAAACTTTAAAATTTGAATAGATTGGACTACATATAATTTTTTTTATTGATTGTTAAAGTTGTTGCACATTTAATTGTAAAATAATATCAATAAAGAGAGTTTCCCTACTTTTCCCATGGATGTAGCCATTACAATCAACCATGTAATTATTTTTTATTGTGTGTGTGTGTTGTGTTCTATTTGCAACTATTAAATCTATTTATCTATTTTTTTATCTTCCACTATTATCAATAATTGGTATCAATTGTTTATAGGTGTATTTTTAAGAATTAATGTCTATTAGTGTATTTTTCTTTTTTCTTTTGTTGTTTTTATAATATACACATTTTTAAGGGTCATTAATATTACTAGTATATGTATTTGCTACACAGATTATAATTTAAGTTAGTTAATATTCAAGAAACGTTACAACTCTATTTTAATTGATAATGATAATGGTGATAATAATAAAAATAAGTAAAAATGATTGAACTTATGTAGACCACAACCCCTTGGTTATATCATTGCATGACAATGATGTTTGTTATAAATTGCAATAATTTTGTTGCTAAGATAAAATGGAACTGTTATTTTGATGACTTTCTATTTCTCAAGATAAGCACTAAATAGTTCTTAGAAAACATCCTAGCTAATATGGAAATATTTTATTGTGTATTTTATTCCATAATTTACTATTTACATACCTAAGAAATGAGGGTGTGGGAAGTGTTTATTGGTATTTGATATCCTTGGAATCCTTATTTATTTTTTATTTTTTTATAAACTTCTTACATTTTATATAGAACCCCAATACTTAGTGATATAGATATCGTTGTAGATATTCCAAAGCCTATAATGTAGGAGAGGTTTAATCATGTCTTATCGATTGGTCCATCCTCCTAATGGTTTCAAGTGTAAAAAATCACATCTTAAATTTTGTTGAAAAAAAGTTAAAGTACACACAATATTTTATAATTTATTAAGAAAGTAATGAGTTATCAAAAAGTCACACAAAAAACATTCATAATATTATATCATAATTAGTTTTAATTTGAAATATTTCTTTAAAAAAATTATCTACACAAAATTAAAGTTTGATCTCTTTCTAATATTTTTTCTTTAATTAATATAATATACTTTTGTTCATAATTAAATTATATAAATAAATTATTTTCCAACTAAAGTAAAAAATATATTTTAATTAAAAATCACAACTAGTTTCAATATTTAAAATACCATTATGATCATAAATTTATTCTATTTTCTCAAAAAACTATTTTAAGTTTCATATTAAGATTTACTGTAGTTATTTTTTATAAATAAATATTTAGATTCCATTTATAGAATAATGTTATAGGAGAGAGGGAGGGCTAATATTTATATTATCTCAATACTTGACACACAAGGCTAATATTTTTCCCGCCATAACAAAAATGGTTGTTTAAATGACTATCTTTTTTAATTAAATGAACATCTTATTTTATAAATGGGAGTTATAGTAGATAGTATAATTTATTTGAAACAAAAAAAATTATTTGGCTCATTAATAAATATATTTGTGCTCATTAAGTTCTCATGAATTCAAATATTGATCTATCTTGACAGACATTTAATTTAGGCATAGACTATTTGTTTATAATATATGTAATAAGAGTGAATAATATACCAACAATTACCCTGTATTACATGGCAGTGGAAAACACAAATTTGGATAATTCAATTTTTTTAATCGATTTTTTTTATTTTTCCATCAATAAGAAAGTAAATTAAGAAGATCAAACCAATAAAAATCACATAAAAATCTGTTATGAATCAGGTGCTATTACGTATGAACAATAAACAGCTGGGTACTATTGCTGACCCTACATATTTTTAAAAAGTCGGTGGAAGGAACCATTCAGACTAACCTTAAAAACACGTTGAAACGATGTTTTGTAGTTTAGTGAAAAGAAACATCCAAAGTTTCAACAACGCCCGCCACATTGAAACCAAAATAAGCACGCGGAAATGCTTTAAATGTTTCAATCTCAATAACATCTTTAAAACTGTGGAGAATGAATGCCGACAAATAGCATCGAAAACTACTGTTTGAGTGTGGTATTAGCAGCAGTACCTTTGAATAACATCAGAATTGCATTCTTGTCTTTTGACTACGAATGTGAAATCGCTCGCTACTCCAGGGTTCTAACTCAATTTGGATAAAAACGAAAGAAACCACCGAGCAAGCGCACTCCAACTGGCTATTTTGAGTTGTGTGTAATTATAAAAGCTACAAGGTGTTGGGGGAATGTCCAAAGTGCAGATGGCTCCTTCGGACCTGCGCAGCTTGTCGATTTCAACGCAGGAAATGCTCAGCTCAATGTCTGCTCGCTCCTCGTTTTCCACCAGACGACCTTCAAAGGGTTATGATCGTGAATCGGGTCTATGGAATTAGCCGTGTTCTGAAATTCCTTAAAGTAAAGTACCCAGACCCCATATATTAGCTTTGATTCTCTGCATTAAATTCCATTCTTGCAATACCAGAAAAATTAGTGATATACTCATCCACAGTATATTATATTTGGCTTAAACAACTATAGGAAAGCAAAGTCAAGAATTTACTTAAAATTTCCATTTAGGACACATTTAAATCAAATTAATGGTTTTAACGTGGTATTATTGTAGGATGTTAAACCTGAGCAAAGAGGAGATGCAGTAAATAGTTTTGTGTATGAAGCAACTGCCAGGGTGGAGGACCCTGTTTATGGGTGTACAAGAGCAACCCACCACCTGCAGAAGCGGATTGCCGATTTGGAGTCCCAATTGGCAGCCACGCAAGCAGAGCTCCTGAATATGCGTTTTACAAATGACAAGCCTGTATACGCTCTCGCCTTTGGATGTGATGATGCTGGAAATCTTTTATATTCCAAGTCACAGCAAAGTTAATATAGCATGCATGAGGAGGTGGATCCATTCCTGTTGTGGGAACCGCTATGGCAAGTATAAATTTAAGAGGAGAGTATGCTGTTGAAGTATGTTTCACATATGCTTTTAATTTTATCTCAACAATTAGTAAATTTTGTACAATTGTTTGGTTTGCGTTTCAGAATGAAAAACATTTATATTAAACATGTAATCTAACAATCTTTCTCTCTATATATATATGTTTGTGATTTCTTTTTCTTCCTTGGCGGAAAAGAGGGCATTACTGGGAAGCCAGGTCGTGGCTTCCACCACGGTCAGTTATAGTTTATCTTTGTACCCAATGAGTAGCTTATGAAGTTCAATTTGATCTCAATGATGAGTTGTTTATGATTATATTCAACATAAGAATAACAAGCAATTGTACATTGGTTTGCAATGTGTACGTCGAAGAGGTGTGGAAGGTCAGTAAGAGAGAACTTTGATCTATTACATTTGTACAATAAATGAGGTTGATTAGCAGGCTGTTTAGAAAATAATGTTGTATGTGCATCAAATATCTCAATGGAAAAGTGATATCTTCGAATCAACTATGCGTCCACTTATAGGGATCTAAACATGACTGAAAAAACCTTTGAATTAGGAAGATAGTTAGACTCCATTACCAACAGTGTCATGTTATGTTTTCAATAGGTAGAGGGAGAGATGGAGGGGGAAGAGAGAGAGGGAAGAAGGAGAGAGAAAAAGAGTGAAGAGAGGATATGTAGA
Source organism: Cryptomeria japonica (assembly GCF_030272615.1). NCBI lineage: Eukaryota > Viridiplantae > Streptophyta > Pinopsida > Cupressales > Cupressaceae > Cryptomeria > Cryptomeria japonica. The sequence continues at coordinate 43,288,526 of NC_081413.1, forward strand.
GATGGGAGAGATAAATATATAGAGGGCGAAATAGAGAGAAAGCATGAGACAAGTAAAGATAGAAAGATAAATCTAGAGATATGACATGATATAGGGGAGAGAGAGAGAGAGAGAGAGAGAGAGAGAGAGAGAGAGAGAGAGGAGAAGGAGATATGGATAGAGGGGGAGATGGAAGAAGAAAAAGGGATGTACAAAGATATCTGACAAAAATATATAGATATGTAGAGGTCTGGGAAGAGCGGTAGGCATAGGGAAAGGGAGACATGCCTAGAGATAGAGGGGCAGAGACGAAGATAGATGTATAAATGAAGATAGAGTGAGATAGGAAGAGGTAGACACATAGATAAAGAGGAGAGATAAAGAGTAGGCAAACATAGAGAGATAGAGAGGGAGCGCTAGAGAAGAAGAGGTGTAGATCAAGAAGGAGAGGGAGAGAGATAGATATACAGATGGTGAGGGAGATATATAGACAAATATAGCATGTGTGAGGAGGAAATTCTATGACAAATATTAATATAAGAAAATAATGTATTTTTGAAATATCTTTGAAAAATGCTTTTATTTATTATCTTACAATTAGTAACTTTCTACAATTGCTTGATTTTATTTATATGAATAAATGACTTTTTTTTTCTTCCTTGGTGGAAAGGAGGGCATTACTGTAAGCTAGGGAAGGGCTTCAACGTCAATTAGTTGTACTTTACCTATGTACCCTACAAGTAGGCCACATACTTCCAGTTTTGATCTATCACCATTGCATGTGGCTCTCGTGTTTCACCTCTTTCTTTCTCAAATAATTTTAATTTTACATTCAAAATGGAGTAAGAAGTAGCATATTTATATTTAGATAAAATAATGTAAAAAAATTTGATAGATGTTATTATTCAAGTAATTGAAAACAAATCAAATCTAATTTCTACTTTATACATTAAGACAGTTAAAAATAGATCTAATCTATTTTTTTCTTTTTTTTTTGATTGGTAATGGGCTGAAGCCGATAAGGTGTACATACCCTACCCCCTTGTGGGTTTTAAACTTGTGACCTCCCTTTTAAGAGCACAAGTTCTCCACCACTAGGCCAACTCAAGTTGTACAGATCTCTTTTTTTCTTAATACAATAGGTCTATTTTTTTATGACTAACTATATATTTTTCTTACACGGATTTTGTTGACTTCCTATGAACCCTATTGTCATTGTCAAATGCTTATCAACATAATAATAAAATAGCCATCCATGACTGTTTGAATTTTTTATCATTAACTTTTTCTTTTTCTTACACATATTGTGTTGACCTCCTATGAACCCTGCTACCATTGTAGAATGTGTATTAAAATAATAGTAATAAAACAAGCAACCATGACCATTCAAATGGATACTTTAGTAGACCACAATAGATGACATGGTTCTATGATTCATGGTTCTTAATAAATAAATGATATCTTAATAAATATAAGAATTTATGAAGTTCACTTTGATCTCAATGATTTGTTGTGTAGGATTATATTCTACATAAGAACAAATATAAAGATACTATATCTTTTAATTATTAATATCTCAAAATTCCTTATAGGTAAATTATATTGTTAAATAATTAAATTTTGGTATTAATATGACTTGTTTAGTTGAATTATGATGGACGCATCATTTTGTAAATATAAAATTCAAGTTTGCAAGTTTTCACTAGTCAAATGAAATCTTGAACTTATGTGAACAAAAGAACAATACCACTCTCCAACTATCCATTATGTCCTTGCCAACAATTATAATTCTTATTATTCTAATCATTACTAATCAATGTGTGTTTATTTCCTTATTCCTATATGTCATTAATGTGTGTAAAATTCATTATAAAAAAATATATATGAAATTTTTATATGAGACTAGAAATTATTTATTTATTATTCTATATTTGAGCATGGCAGCAATAGTTCTTAAATATTTGTGATTAAATTATGTGAATTTTACTTCTCACAAGTGCAAGCTAAGTTAGTTACAAGAAATCAATGTCCATGTTCTTTATTTCATGAGTATAATAATTTTATAAATTTTCTCTCATGAATATTAGAAAGATTATAGTTTGAAGAAATTGATCACTAAAATAAATGATCAAATTATTAAGGATATTTTCTTTTATTAATAATCTTAATAATATTTTATATGAGAATCTATTTCTACTTGCTTAGTGACCTCCAATTATTAATTAATTAATATAAATTATACTTCTAAGTATATATAACACAATAATTATCTAATTAGTTATTATCACTAAAAAATAAAATATACTATTTAATTTCATTTCCTATACATGCTCATTTAGGCTTATGGTTGTTGAATTAATTTTTCATCATATTGAAATTACATTAGAATAAATAAAGGTAATTTGTGAGGCTTACTTTTGATTTTGGTTTTCTTGTGTAATTTAACGTGACTGGCAATGCTGGCATGAAACACCCTCCGGCTCAATGTGAAATGCTTTTGACCCAGAGCTATGAATCAATGATATAGTGAAGACACAAGGCCTATGAGCACAATGACCCAGCAAGGGTTTGAACCTTGGTGACCACTTCACCAACGAAGTGTTTTAACCGCGACACTACATGTCAAAAGACATTAATTATAAATACTAATTATTTTTTTAATCTTACTTTTTAATCTTGGGTTTCTTATGTATGACAATATTTTACATAATTATAAATATATGATTATAAATGATAAATAATAGTAATTTTTTTTATATTTGAAAAATATTAGTTTTTCTTACCTTTCAATCTTTCATCATAGCACATTTTCTACATTTAGAATTATAAACATTACAATTTGTATAAAACTAGATGGTGCGATTTGGCATGAAAAATTAAAATTGTATGAACTGAATTACAAATCATTTTGACAAAATAGTGATTTCAATAAACTGGAGCATAACTATTTTCTAATATTTGAACTTGGACAAAAGATCCAACCTCTATTATATATTACAGTCATAAATTTATTAATTATTTTACTTATAAAATAATTGTAGATTAAGTCAAATTAAATTTGTAGATAAACATACAATAAGTCAGAAATATACATTTAATATATAACAAATTCTCATCATATTATTTATGTTGCTATATTTTTTTCATGATAAGAAATAGCAGTAGCTACTACATAAAATAATTAATGGTATAAAAAGAGTGATGAAACCTATGCAACATTGTGCAAGTCTATATCTCCTACTTTGTTTTTTCATATCAAGTCATGCACCATACAAAATCAAATATGGACTATATTAGAGATTTTAGTTTGAAGGAAAGATACTTTGAGATGTTTTCAATTGGAGAATTATCTCATTATTTTAATCCTACTTACTTTGACATCATCTATAACTTCTTCACTAGGCTTAGTTCACTATGATTAAAGCAGAGATAGTGGTATTGAGAAATATGACATCCAATGGATTATTTTTGTGCTTACCAAACTTGGTCCTAATTATAACTTTTTTGTTCCTACATTATATTTTATTGTGGATGTTATTGGTATTAAATGCTTACTATGCCTTTGCTTGATGACTTTTCTATATCACTCATCAGGGAGAAATAAAAATTTAGTAGATATAGGTACTTTAAATTCTTTGAAATTATGAGCACTTATTGCTAATAAATCCACAAAAGATAAAAAGGCTTCAAATAATAAAAGTGAGAAACAAGAAAATAATGACTTTAAGATTAATAAGCAAGCCAGATAATTACCATCGCATAATTGACCCCTATGTACTCTTCCTCTCGTAAAGGAGAGTCACTTAAGGAGAGAATCAAATGTGCATATTAAAAGAAAATAGGGACGTAATGAGCATCATTTTTATGTCAAACAAGTTGATGAGTTAAAACACTTCTTTTAGAAGATTAATATCTAATTTTCTTTACATTATTGGAAAATTTCCAAGTTGATCAAATTATTTCTTATATATTGCAAAATGACCAAAAAAAACAAAATTACAAACTTACGTAATAATATTATCAAAGATATATTATAAAATTACACAAAATATACTATGGGAAAATCTCAAGAGGGATTGGACCAACCTAAAAAATTATTTGAACAATCAATATATTTTTCAATGATTAAAAATATAATACCCATACCATCTCTCTTTGAATGCTTCTAAAACATTAATATCCTTCAAATAATCCTCCATTTTTCCAATAATGTGAATGCACTTCCCATGCCATGCGTTATGTATGCACTCAAATAGAGATCTTAATAGAAGTGACAACCAAGCCAAACAAAATGCTTTTCTTATTCATAACTCACATTAAATATTTAAGAGATATCACATCCAACTTTAAATGTGGGTAAACAAATCTCCTAAATAAGAACGAGAAATGAAAATTTATTTTACATAATTAAAATAATTATTTCATGTGCGAGGAATACAAAATCCTTGTTTTGAAAATTATATCACTTCTTACATACAAATTGCATAAGAATGAATTGATGAGTTACATCATCATAACCATCCATGAAAACACATGAATATCCAACATGATCTTGTGCTCCATCAAAATACCCACAATAATATATCCAATGTGACAACCATCTCAAGAAACAACTCATCTCATCCTCTAACATATCATCTATGGAAGAAAAGAAACAAGCCAAGGCAAATATGCACCAATCCAAAGAACACAAAAATCAAATCTAAGTGATAATGAAGGCTTTAAGGTACATCCACAAGAGAAAAAATGAGTGCAAATTGAAAATACAAAAATAATAATCCATTCAATCATTATTGCATATAAAGGCACAAAAAATAAATAAAATTCATGTCGACAATCTATCAAACCCATAATACACAATTATTTAATATTCATGTAAGAAATACATATCAATCAAGAATATACACATCAAACAAATCCCACTACATGGATAATGTCAACTTTTTAAAATAGATCAAGCATATCAATTTTAGAAATAAAAAATCATACTAAGATGTGGCTCATAATCAAAACCATATAGTCACAAAGAAAATCATAATGGTCTACACATGCAGTAAAATTTATAAGATACTCTATAATAAAAAATTACCATAACTCTGTAAGGATGTTAAGTAGTGAAATAACTTGCTACACTAACCTTGAGAGGAGGGTAATGAAAAGACTTTTATAGATCGTTACAATAGTTACAGAAACTTAAGAGAAATAAACATCATATCATGCATACCAAAACACAATGATTTACGTGGGGAAATCACTTTTGGAAGAAAAACCCCACACTCCAAAAGCTGCCTAATACATTATTCAAAAATCAATAACAGATTACATATACTTGCATAGAAAACTCTTCACAAGAGTACCACCAACCAAAGATGCAAATGTAACTCAATAACCATAAGACTCTTACACACAACCTCTATCTCACACACCTCATATATATGAGATACAATACAAGAAACCACCAAATGCTATTACAAAACCACGGGCTAAAACCACCAAATAAAGTAGAGCTGACCTTATCCCCATTCTAGATGCCCTATGATGTGTCAAAACACACATTAACACATGTTTCTCCCTTTTACAACTCATTTATGTGTCAGATGAATTTTATATTTCCTATTTCGACAGTCCAAACTTCGAAAGGTCATAACTTGTGAACCAAGTGTTTGATTGATGAACTGTTTGATGTGCAAGAAAACTCACAAAGTTCTCTATCACCACAAAATACACTATGCTGGTTACATCCACTTTTTAGGGCATTTTGAATCCTCTAAAGTCCTCAAAATTAAATTTAAACATTCCATCACACCCTTCAAAAATGGAAACTTTAATATCTTCAAAACTAGTTAAGATCTTGCAACAAAAATTTATTGGCATGCTTATCTAGCCAATCCAAAGCGTTGGGGATAATTTCACACCATTTTATACTCAAATAAAAACTTAATATAATTAGTAACCTCATGTAAGTGCAAGATTGAGACACCATTTTCCCAACAAACTCTCCATATTCAAGCACACCGAACTATATGAGTATGAACCTCCAATAAATAGATATAAAATAAATATCATTCTCATATTTAAGCAATGTGAATTATGACACAAGCTTAATTTTTTTAAAATAAAATAATGTTAATTTAATCATTTATGTGCACCTAATGGAAATGCATGTACATTACCATCATAAGCATATTTCCTAAAAGATGAGGAGAGGAGAAACACAATTGTGTATGAGAAAACCCTTCCTCACACCCTAATGATGATGGTCACCTAATAGATTTAGGTATCTAAGTAACACTCTAATGAACCTTGACAATTTGAAGAACACCTTTAAAGTGTTTCTAATGTATTTTCTATTCTATATTATTATGCTTTAATTACCACTCTTTCTTGTGTTTTTGATAAAGATAAACAAGTTTTATAGGGACCTAAAATCCAAAGTTTTATATACCAAGGCTAGCAGCCAACTAGACATTAAACCTAAGAGAAATAGGGGAAACACCCCACACAAACCAAATGCCAATAAACAAAACAAACAAAGCCAAAAAGAGAATAGGACAAAGCACTCAACTGAGAGAGTGCACCAATTCAGTATTCTTCTGAATAATATTCTTGTTGATTTTCTCCAAATCCTCCATGATGAATCTGGAGGTTCCCTGGTCCTGGCTTCGACTCTTGGTTCTAGTGTAGGGACCCGATATAGTCTTCCCTCAAGCAATGTTCTGTCCACTCTCCGAAGAATTCTTTATCTATTTTTCCCCCAAGGGAGGATCACTGGTGATGGGTCTGGTTTTATAGTCGGCCATCATGAAATTGATTTTCTCCAAACCATCAGCACTAGTATTATTCATCGCCTCCCTATTGATTTCCACCAGATTGTTCAGGCTTTCCTTGATATCATTCACATACTCTTTCTTGTGTTATGTTGATCTAAGTTTTTGTCTTTATTCTATTGAAATATATTGTTATTTAAATATTTTTATTTAACTCATTGATTTTAAAACCTTTCCCAACCTTCTTTTATGAAAAATAAGTTTATATCACATTTACTCTTATAAAGATACTATATATTCATAATTGTTGCTTTTAATACATCCTAATTACTAACTAGGAATATAAATATACTATAATTTATTCGATACTAATGACACATTGGTTGATTGTAATGAACTATCTCTAGTGGATGTAAATGAATTTTTTCATGGGCATAACTTGATGAAATAGACAACCAACCAATGAATTGTATTTTCTTATTGTAGAGATTAATTTCTTCCTTCTTGTTGTGACTATGCTATCTTGATACCTTGATATAATTATAATTGTATAATATTACTACTATAATTCTCTATTATTAGTGAAGTTATATATAATTAATTGTACACTTTCTCTTAATCATTCATGAGATATAAGAACATAAGAACATTTTAATACTAAATGTCCAATACTACTAATATTAATGCCTGTGGTGTTTAATTAAAATAGTCAATTTCATACATAGTGTAAAATTTAAATATAAAAAAATACTAATATAATAAAAAATAATTTACGATCTAAATATATATTATATAAATATCTACTTAAAATATTTTTAATAATAATAAAAAATTAAATGTATAACTAAATTTACACTAAATTGAAATAACATCATCATAAAAACATATGACAACAAGGTTATGTATAGATTAGTGATATTTTATTCATAGTATTTAAAATAATCAATTGAAAATGATATTAATGTGTGAATAATAACCAACTCAAGATAATATTATTAAAGGTAAGGATAAGAAGGGTTGGGACTAGATGTGTGTGTGTGTGTGTGTGTGTGTGTGTGTGTGTGTGTGTGAGAGAGAGAGAGAGAGAGAGAGAGAGAGAGAGAATGATCGACATGGAGATAGAGAGATAAAGATAAATATACAAGAATTTGTATAGAGAGAGAGTAGGAGATATGAAGGGAGAGGAGTGTATAAAATATAAATCTAAAGAGGAATAAATAGGGGATTGTGTCCATGCGAGTGAGATAGATTTAAAGATAGAGATGGGGATAGAGAACTAAGGTATATATGTGTGTGAGTGGGAGATACATGGAGATAGATATGGAGAGGGAGAAAGATATATATAAATAGATAGAGAGGTGGAGACAAGTAGATAAATAAAGAGAGCCTAGAGGTAAATTAGAGAGATATAAGGAGGGAGCCATAGGAGAGAGATAGAGATAGATTGAGGGAGATATAGAGATCAATACAGTGGGAATACAGTGGGAAGGATAAAGAGAGAAAAGAGAGATACATGTAGAGGTAAGGAGATATAAATATGGGGGAGAGATAGAGATGGAGATGATATTTAAATGGAATGATACCCTAAGAATAACTACCTAAGTACACATAATATCCTTAAAGTATTGGCATGAAAGAAATAATTAAAAGCTAGATTCTCTCTTGATCTCTTACTCTAAAATTTTAATTTAAGTTTTAAGTTGAAATTTATTCTATTATACAAATAAAAATAAAAAATTATAATTTAAATTAATTGTATAATCTTTTAATTACATCAAGAGGAGTATTAGACCCACAGAAGGATGTAGAAACCTCCACAAATTTAAAAAAAAGTTCATTCAGTTTGACATGCATTTGATCTTCAACAAATTTGTCAATTAAATATATATATATATATATTTCATTCTTATTAGATTTTATAATAAAACAATATTGAAAAAATTGGACGCGAAGCAATTGGTCATAATCTTGATTTTGTAGATATAATTGATGATAATTGATTTTGTAAATATAAATAATTATGATCACTTTGATCTTGAATCAACAAACATATTGACATCTAGAAATAGGGAATACAACATTTTGCACAAGTAAAACATAAAAAATACATACAATTTTTTTATTGCTCCTATTAAAAATTTTTGTTGATTCTTTTAAATAAAATATTGAAATTATTATAATTAAAAAGCTATTATCCTCATACAAATGCTAAAAAATAATTAAGGGTTTTCAATTCTCAATTCTATGATGTTTCTGAAATTTAAGTACTTAAAAGAAATTGTGTCAAAATTATTCTTTCATATACATAAATATCAATATAGTATCAAAATTGTTATTGTTAAAATATCTATTTGTTTCCTTTACATTCAATTTTCAATTCTAGGACGTTTCTATAAATTAATTATTTAAAATAAATTAAGATTCTATCAAAATTATCTTTTTATATTTATAAATATGAAGATAATAATAAAATTATTATTCTAGAAAATTATATTAAAGATTTCTTTCATTAGTTCTATTAAAAAGAAATAAATTTTGAAACACACTATAATCTATAAAAAAGAATGAAAGATATGCTAAGAGGTCCCTTCAAATATTACCCTTAACCAAATTGAATCCAAATCCTAAACTAAGTCAATACTTAACTATAACACTAAACCAAATTATACCTTAACTTTAAAACAAAATTAATTGTAACCCTAACCCTCAATTGAACTCTAGAACTAACCATGAACTAGAATCAACCATAAACTTCACACTAAAATAAGTTGAATCCTGACACTAAGCCTAACTAAAAAATAAATCAAATTTAACCCCAACCCTAACCATAATCCTAATTAGATCAAATTTAACCCTAACATAAAACCACTTTGAACCTTAATCCTATACCAAATTGAAACCTAACTCTAGGGTAAGTGCACAAATATTGTGGTAAAAAAGGGGGGTATAAGTGGACACATTTTTTCTAAAATCAGGTGAATCTGAACTTGGAGGCAAAATTTGAAAGTCATCCACTCAAGATATGAAGATAATAAAAGAACAAATATTGTATTACTCTGAATCTTGTTTCCAAAATACTAAACTTTTTCAAAATTGGACAAGATTAAGAGGGTCAAATCCTTCATGCACGAAAAATAGACCCTGATTTTTTCTGAAAAACATAACATAGTGTCTGGCGTGTGCATCAAAACAGTCATAGTTAAATTTAGTATTTTGACAAATCCTTTGGCAAAAAGATAGCTAAAAGTGAGCACTATAAGATGTGTATTTTTTGTAATATTTTGTTGAGTATTTTTTTTTTAATGATTTTTCCAATCGGGCACATCCTTAAAATTAGGTACCTATTCATGCACGAAGCATAAGTTGCACTGAAAAAATTGAAAATACAATTTAAAAAATAAATTGTAAAAAATCAAGTTTACTACACTAATATATAAAGTTTTTAAAATTTTTTATAAGTATATTAAATCAAAATTTATTAAAAAAATGGTGCACGCATGTCTATGAGAACTATGGAGACACTGGTAAAAGAAATTCAATAATATTATGTTATTGTTGTTCAAATTTTAAAAAAAAAATGGTTAGAAAGCTCAAAATATGGGTGAAAATATGTTGGAAATTTTAGAAATACCCACTTGATGAAGTCTAAACTTGATTATGACAAAGTTGAGAAACCAAGTTGATAAAATAAAACACGTCAAAAAGGAGGGAAATGGAGGGAAATCAAACTTCCAAACCATAGTTCTGTCATCTAGGCCTATTCCAAGCCTAAACTGTCAAAAGTGCGTGTAGGATACCTATGGTATAAAAAGCGTGTACAAGGTACTTATGGTGTAAGAAGCGCATACGCTCTATCTTTACTATAAACAACACGTACGGGCTACTTTTGTTTAAAATTTGGGAGTGTATATAATATGATATTGTATATATAATATGTCTACATACATATAATATATAATTTATATATAATATATAATATTTATATATATATATATATATGTATATAGTAATATATAATATTTTTTTATCTTATATTAAGTATATATATACACACATATGTGTGTGTGTATTGTCTCCCTCTCTCCCACTCTCAAGCGCATACAAGGTCTCTCTCTCTCTCCCCTTTTCCCTTCCTCCATACCCCATCTCTCTCTCTCTCTCTCTCTCTCTCTCTCTCTCTCCCTTTTCCTTCACATTATCTTTACTACAAATGGCACATGCGGGGCTGAACCTATTAGTTTGTTGCCCTACCATGACATTTTTAAGGCGTAGGAGCATGTACGCACTAGTTATGATCTCTAAGCATGTACAGGGTGAAAAAAATACCGTTGGGCTTTCCAACATTTTAGGGACTAACAACATGCATGTGGTTATTAATATACTGTATACGAGGTACTTAGATATTGTTTAATTTTCCCAAGATCCTCAATGGCCTCAAAAGAAGTATTTGAGGTCATTGAAGGCCCCACTGCAACTATGTCTGCACTTTTAAAACTATTTTATACATAGAAGTAAGTGAATTTTTTGTTTTTGCATGATTTCAAATGATTTAATTGTTGTTCTTATTAGTTTTGTCAATATTATTGTGATTGTTTGATTGTTTTGATTCAAAAAAATAATGATAAGATGCATATTTATGGTTATTCGTTTGTTAATGAACTTTTGTATACATATATATGTAATATAATTTTATTTAGGACAACCGATATCAACCATGGGAAAGAACAAGTGAGGAATGATGGACCAATGAGAGGCTGAAAAGGAAAGACAAAGGCAGCGTATGAACAAATTACGTGACATAAGAAAAATGGGAGAAGAAGGTATGTCATCCTCAACATCTCAATTTGATTTACCAAACGAACATAATGCACCTAATGCAATTGAAGAAGACACATTTGATTTACCATATGAACCTAATGCAATTCAAGAAGATACCACATTGAATAATTAATTAAATGATGAGCATATACCTTCTCTATTTGATGAATTGAATGTACACAATGAACCAATGTTAACACCTCCTAGAATCATTCATAGGAAACCAAAGTATCTAATTGACATTGATGGGAATATATTTAAGCCAATGCCTAATAAAATGAATGAACGAACTTGTAGGAGAATGGTTAAAAGAATATGGCAAAACTATTTTGAAAACTTAAATGGTTAAAAGAATGTTTACCTCTTCTCTATCTATCAACTTGCAAATGCCCCTACCAAAGAGATGCATGACCTTTCAACCGGGTACATGCATATTTCACCTTCCTCTCCTCTACAGTGTTTTCAAAATTGAAATACTTCTCCATTTCCAAGATCCAATCCATCAATTCATCTTAATCTAACTTCCCATCATATTACGATGAGGTAAAAAGAGGTTTAGTGTTCACCCTACTCAAAACACTCAAAAACCTTTCTTCATCCGAATCAACTTCCGGTAGGTATACTTATTCTATCGGGGCTTATTCTCCTTCATCTTCACTCACATCTTCAATACGTCGGCCTATTCTCTGGGTTGTCTCCACGACTTCTAACTGGGCCGCTATTCTCACAACATCTCCATCACAAATAGGGTCTGCATTCCCACATGCTTGACCATTCCTAATCCCTCTTCACACTATCGTTCATGCTAGTCCTATGCAGCAGTACGTCGGATCAACAATCCACCACCCTATAAAAATGAATTTAGGACACACAACCTCTTGAAAGAAACTTCAATCTGATACCACTTGAAGCAGTCACCGGTGAGAAGGGACCTCAAAGAGATCAATCCAGACCACTCAACAAGATTAAACACAACAGAAATACACGTATATGATGGAGGAAATGCAGAATGGGTATTTTTATTTCATGAAATTGGATTAAATCCAACCGGTAACAACTAGGTTACAAAATACCGACTCACAGGCCTAGTAGAATAGGTCACAACACGGACCTTGAATTGAAATATCTATCTTCTATGCATAGTCTAGCCACTTGATTCTCCTATCCATTACATTCTAAAGAATAATTACAAATATATATATCCATCCAAAGGATGCAATGCACCCAAAAGAGATCAAAGCCCAAAGAACAAGACCTCACATGGAAATAACAAGGTTAGCCTCCGCCAAGAGATTCCTTTGGAAAATCCAAAGGATGAAACATAGATCATGGAAAAGGTCAGTCATAGGACAAGGAACATCAGAATCAATGCCCAAGGCTCTACAAGCTTCAGAATGGGTTCCGGTAGATCACTAAAATAGGTCAAGGCAATCGGTAACAAAAGAAACTAGTAACAAAAAACTATCATGGAAATCAGTAGCGATATCTTGCCAGAAAATGATCCAAATGTGATGCAATCAGGAAACAAGAAAGATGATCAAGTCTTCAAGTAGAATCCAACTCCATGAGATCTGGTGAGCCAAAACCAGTATACACAAAAAGGAAAACTGAAATTACAAACAGAAAGGAAAATATTTTTCGTTGATGCAAGATTGCTATGAACCGGGGATGCTCTTGCATCCAAATAGTTTTTGGTTAAGCATTGTATAAAAATGTCAAAAGTAGATATATTTTTTCTTTAAGAAACCAAGTTGAATGGAGATCAAATGACACCTTTTAAAAAGAAATTACTATTTTGGGATGTTGAATTTGTTGAAGTAGTACGTTCCTCAGGTGGTCTAGCTCTCTTTTGGAATCCAAAAAGAGTATCTTTAGTGAAAACAACAAGCGTTAGACATTGGATTGGTCCCATTAAGAAATAATATTGGATATGTTAACATAATAATTATAAACATTTATGGGATAGTTTACAACAATCTGAAGCTATAATTATGGAGCGGCTTGGATAAGGTCCTTCAATCAGTCCCTTTGGGAAATATAGTTCTTTGAGGTGACTTCAATTCTATTCTTCACCTTTCAAATCTTAGTCTCAATGAAACTTCAAGAGTTGGGTAGCTAGAAATAACTTAATGAAAATAGAAATAGAGAATGACATTTTAACAATGTGGAATAATAGAAGATTAGGATTCACCTACATTGCAAAACAATTGGATAGGTTATTATTTAGAAAATATCTTTCTACATTTCCTTTTTTGGTTTAAATCACATATTTTGCCTTCTTCAGGCTTAGATCACTTTTATATTCAATTGGATATTTTGGGAGAGAAAAAACCTTTAAATTTCCCATTTAAGTTTGAGAAAATGTGGATGAAGGATCTGAGATTCTTTGAAATGATTAAAAGTTGGTGGAAGGAATTTTAGTGTGAGAGATCTAAATTATTTTGCTTTGTAGCTAAACTAGAATCAATAAAGAAAAATATTTTTAAATGAAATAGGGAAATTTTCTTAAATATCTTTTCAATTAAATCAAATGTTGAGGAGGAATTGGATACTAAGACTAAAGAATTTACTTGGCAAGGAATGTATTCAAATAGATTTCATAAATAGAAGGATCTTCTTAATGAATATGAAGAGGTTTTTGCTAAGGAAGATATTTTTTGAAAATAGAAGTCTAGAGAAATATGAATATGAATTTGAAATTTTTTCATACTAGCAGTAAGTAGAGGGAAATTAGTAAGATTTTAAAAATTAAGGATGATCAGGGTAAGATGACAAAGGATACAGAGGAAATATCAAGACAAATGGTATCCTTCTCTGAAATCTTAAATAATTGGAAAGGCTCATATCTTGCTTCACAAAAAGAACTTCTAATTAATGTCCCAAGATTGATCTCAGAAGAGAAAAGAAAAATTCTAATAAGAAAAATCTCTTTTTTGTAAGTGGAAACAGCTCTTAAGCAACTACATCCTGATAAATCACCAAGCTTGGATTGATTTCCTATGAGTTTTTTTCAAAGGTGTTGGATTTTTCTTGCAGTAGAAATGATAGAGGCTTTAGAGGCAACGAGGAAATTAGAAAGATTCTTAAGGGAAATCAACAATACTTTTATCACTTTAATTCTATAGAAAGAGAAGGCCTTAAAGTTGGATGATTGAAAGAAAAGTTCATAATTATGGGTACTTTAAATTCTTCAAAATTATGAGCACTTATTACTAATAAAACCACAAAGATAAAAAGGTTTCAAATAGTAAAGGTGAGAAATAAAAAAATAATGGTATTGCGAATAATAAGCAAGCCAAATAATTACCATCACATAACACACCTATGTCCTCTTCCTCTTCTAAAGGAGAGTCATTTAAGAAGGAGAGAATCAAATGTGCATACTAAAAAAAGACAGGGACATAATGAGCATCATTGTTATGTCAAACAAGTTGATATGTTAAAACGCTTCCTTTAGAAGATTTGTGAGATTTTGCCAAGATCTAGAGGCAATGGAAAGCACAAATAAGAGAGACAAAATAGATGATAGGAATAAACTGTATTTTATCAAGATGCAAAATATGATCAACTAGATCATTACAAGATGTTCAATAATTGCCCGTACAAACAATGTAGATGAGCCTGCTTATATAGGCAAGGCTAGGGATATGTGAGCACACAAACATGACATGTGGCTCAATAGGAAACAAGGGTGGGTAGGAAATAGGTGTGGGTAGGTAGGAGAAATAATATAATATTCCACATGAGGTGGATCACCCACTGAATGTGGAGTGTAACAACAAGATCAACACCATAAAAGGTGGAAATTCTCCTAAACACACTATCCCAATGTGGCACAAACACCCAAGTGTCTCATACCCAAACTGCTATTAAATGCATGTACCTAAGTAAACTTAAGTAAGTGTAATAATATCCAAGATGAATAATTATTTACACCAACACCCCCCTTAAGTGCAACTTAGGGGAATGCACTAAAGTCTACAATGCAACTAAGCAATGCAAGATGGGTCCTGGCTACGAAGCCATGTTAGGTACCCATGTACAAATGCAAATGCAATATCCCATAAACAGAGAAAGAGAGAAAAACCCAAGGGGAAAAAACCCTCCCCCAAAAGAGAGATGAATGTACAAAATAACTCTCAAAGAAGAATGAGAAGAACAAAAGATGTCCCCACCATAAGAGAGAAGAAGAGACCATGAAACCCTCCCTTAATGTCGAATCTCCTGCAAGGATGGTCCAATGATGATGACCAAAATACCTCCCCATAAGGAAGAAAGAGAGCCAATGCTGCACCAATAATGTCAAAGTGTGACAAAACTAGGTACCAAGTCGACGATGATGAATCACTTGCTGCAACAAAATGAAGATCAAGCATGGAGACAACTTGATGTGAGCATCATCTGGATACTCAGAAATAGCATAAATATCGGTACAATCTAAGTCTCACAGGAGCCATGCACAAATATGTACAATCTAAATCTCACATGGTATCAGAGTTGGTCCATGTCTCACATGGTATCAAAGCCATTAGAGTGTCATTGGTTTGCCAATTAAGAGAAATAGTAGAAATACCGGTACAATCTAAGTCTTACGAGAGCCATGCACAAATGTGTACAATCGAAGTCTCAACTGGAGCCATGCACCAAGTCTCACAAGGTATTCCTAATCTATGTGTAGAAGAGGATTACATCAAATAGTCAACAATAACAAGATACAAAGATGTGTGGCACTTTATGATAGTATGATTACAAAATTGCTCAAGAAAGAGCATAGATCATGATAAAATATTCATATGTGGAAACATGAAAATTATTCCACCAATAGAGAAGCCCTATAGAATACTAGAGATGAAGATACCTCTGAGTGGAATTTCACCAAGGGATATAAAAATCAACTGACCCCCCATAAAAAGATCATATTGGCACTTGCAAATAATGGCAAAGGGGACTTCTAATTTCAATGATTACAACTTATCAAAATGAGATCTAAGAGACTTCAACAAATATTGCTAGTGATCTAAACTCAAATCCAAGAAAAATGCAAGTACCAAATATGCCAAAAATGGCCAAATACTAAAAGTACAATTTATACTCAAAATCACTGCAAACAAATGGTAGATTATGAAAGAAGACAAAAAATTATGCACTCTAAAAAAAATGGCACCTGAAAAGGAGTCCATATGAGCCCAAATGAAGCCTCCAAAGTTGTAAAAATCAGGATTTCATGATTTCCAAAAAACCTGTATCCAAAAATCAGAAAACTCCTGCACCACTATATAGATCATGAAATTCTACCCCAAAACAAAAAGAATTGCTTTAAAAAAAGAGTCTGGACGAGTGCGATATTGCTATTTGAAAATTGCCTGCAAAATTATAATTTCTAGAAAATTTCCGCCACAACTTCAAACTTCAAATGCCTCTAGATTTGGCCTCTGAAGTCTGATTTGGATGAAACAAAAGGCAAAACTGACTTTCTTGGACCTCCTCACTCCAATGGTGACCTCAGATTTGACCCATTAAGCTTCAATAATAACATGCAATAGAAAGCTCCAAAATGCAAACCCCAAATAGCATCAAGTTTCTCTCAATTGGCAAACCAATGACACTCTAATGGCTCTGATACCATGTGAGATTTTGCCAAGATCTAGAGGCAATGGAAAGAACAAATAAGAGAGACAAAATAGATGATAGGAATAAACTATATTCTATCAAGATGCAAAACATGATCAACTGGATCATTACAAGATGTTCAATGATTGCCCGTACAAACAATATAGATGAGCCTGCTTATATAGGCAAGGCTAGGGATATGCGAGCACACAAACATGACATGTGGCTCAATAAGAAATAAAGGTAGGTAGGAAATAGGTGTGGGTAGGTAGGAGAAATAATATAATATTCCACATGAGGTGGATCACCTATTGAATGTGGAATGTAACAACAAGATCAACACCATAAAAGGTGGAAATTCTCCTACACACACTATCCCAATTTGGCACAAACACCAGAGTGTCTCATACCCAAACTACTATTAAATGCATGTACCTAAGTAAACTTAAGAAAGTGTAATAATATCCAAGATGAATAATTATTTACACCAACAAGATTAATACTATTTTTTTCAGATTTTAGGAAATAACCAAGTCGATCAAATTATTTCCTACATGTTGTGAAATGAGAACAAAAAGTTTACAAAATTGCATAATAGTATCATCAAACATATATTAAAAAATTGAACAAAATATACCATGCGGAAAACCTCAAGAGGGAAAATCCCAACCTAAAAATGTATTTGAACACTCAATATATTATTCAATGAATCTTAAAAATTATAATGGACATACTATCTGTTGGTGAAGACTTCTAAAACATTAATATCCTCCATAGAATCCTCCATTTTTCCATGCATGTGACTGAACATCGCATGCCACACGTTATGCATGCACTCAATAAGAGATCTTAATAAAAGTGACAACCAAGCTGAACAATCAACCAGCTAGTTAGCCAACCTTAACCACTAAATATGTGACTTCTTTTTTATATTCAAGATCGCATAAAAGAAACAAATGGTAAGATAAAATAACATGTCTGAAAACCATAAGTGCAAAAACACACATGATCCAAAAAAATTGTTTTTCTTAACGAATTTTACAAATATTAAATATTTTTCTTATTCATAACTCACACATTAAACATTTAAGTGATATCACATCCAAATTTAAATGTGAGTTGAAATAAAATATTAATGTGGCTAAACAAAACTTCTAAATAAGCACTAGAAATTTCATTTTATTTTACATGATTGAATTGGTTATTTCATGTGCAAGGCATACAAAACTCTTTTCCTAAAATTCTATCACTTCTTGCGTACAAATTGCATAAGGGTGAATTGATGAATTACATCATCATGAACATCCATGAAAACACATCAAAATAAGCATAATAACATCCAATGTTACGACCATCTCAAGAAACAAATCCTCTCATCCTCTACCATACCACCAATGGAAGAAAAGGAACAAGCCAAGGTAAAAATGTGCCAATCCAAAGAACACAACAATCAAATATAATTGATAATGAAGGCTTTAACCTTCTTATAAAAGAAAAAAAATGAGTGAAAATTGAAACTACAAAAATAATAATCCATCCAATCATCCATACATATAAAAGTACAAAAAATCGATAAAAATCAAGTCAACAATATATCCAACGAATAAAACATAATCAAAAGATTGATGTAAAAAATACATATTGATGAAGAATATACACATCAAACAAATCCCACTACCTAGATATTGTCACACTTTTAAACTAGATCAAGCATACCAATTCTAGTAAACACTCATAATAAGATGTGCCTCATAATCAAAACCATATAGTAACAAAGAAAAACACATTGATCTACACATGAAATAAAATTTATGACATTTTCTCTCAGAAAAAAGTCACCATAACTCTCTATATTTAAACACACCAAACCATATGAGCATGAATCTCTAATATATAGACATAGAATATATATCATTTCCATATTTAAGCCATGTGAACTATGACACAACATTAAATTTTATTAATAAAATAATGTGAAATAAAAGAATTATAATTAATCATTTATGTGTACTTGATGTCAATCCGTGTACATTACCATCACAAGCACATTTCGTAAAAGATGAGATGAAAAACAGAAGTGGGTAGGAAAGAACCCCTTCCTCACACCCTAATGATGATCTGGCCACCTAATAAATCTAGGTATCTAAGTAGCGCTTTAGTGAACCTTGACAATTTGAAGACCACCTTGTATTTAGAATGTATTTTATAGTCTAGATTATTATACTTTAA
This sequence comes from Cryptomeria japonica, assembly GCF_030272615.1. Classification (NCBI taxonomy): domain Eukaryota; kingdom Viridiplantae; phylum Streptophyta; class Pinopsida; order Cupressales; family Cupressaceae; genus Cryptomeria; species Cryptomeria japonica. The sequence continues at coordinate 43,307,929 of NC_081413.1, forward strand.
ATTTTTAAGTTTCTTGTGTTGGGTTGATCTAATTTTTAATTTATAATTTGTTGAACTCTATTTTTAATTTTTTTTATTATGTAACTCGTTGGTATGAGAATCTTTCCCTACCTTATTTTATCGAAAATAAGTTTATATCATGTTTACTCTTAGAAAGATACTATATATTCATAGCTTTATCCTATAATACATCCTAATTGCTAATGAGGAATCTAAATATGGTTTAAGTACTTTGATACTAAGGACACATTGGTAGATGGTAATGAATTGGCTCTTGTAGATAATGAAGTTTCTCATGGGCCTAAATTGCTGAAATAAACAAGCAACCAGTTAATTGTATTTTTTTATTGTATAGATTAATTTCTTGCTACTTGTTGTGGCTACACTATCATGATACCTTGATACAATTATGATTTTTTACTATTACTATTATATTTATCTTTTGTTAGTGAAGTTGGATATAATTAATTGTACACTTTCTCTTAATTATTCGTGAGATATAAGAAAGTAAGAATACTAAATGTCCAATACTATTAATTTTAATACCTTTGGTGTTTCTATTAAAATAGTCTATTTCATACATACTGTAAACGTTAAATGTTAGTTTTGAACGAGCAGAGAAGACATTATAATTAACAACAAAATAAAGAAACTATAACATAAATGAAAAGACAACAACGCATAACACAGTCATTTACGTGGTCCACCATTAATGGCTACATCCACTAGAAAGCAGGGAATAAATTCTATTAACCGATATCCAATCTACTACATCATACATGGCTGCACACATGCATTTATAGAATCATATTTAGTTGGGAAACAAAGAGTTGGGAGAATTCAAAATGTCTTGTGACCGTTGGGCTTCACATTCCCAACAATCTCCCCCATGAAGGCCAACCGGCACAGACATGCATGACGACATTCCCTGCATTCCTATTCTAAATTGATAACTCAACCAGCCTGCTAGATTTTAACTTCGCGATCTTCTGCTCGCATACACTTCGGATTAATCTTCTCCAAAGCACGTCAGACTGAAGAAAAGTTAACCACTGAGAATCTTCTCTTGCAACTTTTACAGGCGCAACCTCGCCATATGTTCTGAACGATGCTTCAGCTATGCGTTCTTCAAAAATATCACTCTCGTACTCATCCTCCAGACCAGCCACAAATGAAAATGGTAAATTTAATGCAATTGACCAATTTAAAGAAACATCGTTTTCTCTCCCATCATCATCCTGATGGTCAACAAAACTACAATTTATTTCTGCACCATTGATCTCCTTGCCCTGCCCAAACAACCTCCTCATAGATGGACCCATATCGTTGGAATAGACAACTATTACACTTATATCCTTTGGGGAAGCAGCACTGCTGGACTTTAGATGTCCAAGTAGAAAACTATAGGAAATATCGAGGATGCTATGCAGCTTCTGATAAATATCATTGCATATTGCAGGGACTGCAGAGACATCATTCTTAATTGTTGACTGTAAATAAGCTGCGGCAATTTCCTTCATCTTCAACAATGAAACGCCTTCTGCAGAAAACAGATTTTCCTCACCCTTGTAGCTCACGCTAATCATTTGCGTGTCCACTTGATTAGCAATTAACCCGTCTTCATTAACTATAACACGGCCTGCTGCAGTTTTTGCCATACGAATAGTCATTACAAGAGTTGAATTGATTCTAGGCTGAGAGGACGTCGTGGAAGGAATAATAGATTGGAATTTTGAACAGTTTTTCTTTCCTTGTGCCATCCACTTCTGAAAACACTTCAAGCAGAAGTTGTGAGCACAAGGTGTAGTGACACGTTGTTCGGGAAGCTGCATGTAGAAAAAGCAATTGAGGATTTTATCAAAGAGCTCAAGAAGCTCGTTTCTCCTGGGCCTGGAAACCTTGACCTCCTCTTTCCCGTCTTTTTCGCCCTTCTTCGACTTGTCGTTTCCTTGACCTCTGGCCAGAATGGACTGTCGCTGCGGCTGCTCGACCTGCCTCTGTTCTGGAGCCTCCAAGTTTCCAACAAATCCACCATTACATCGCGGGCAACATACGTCATACCCAAGAGTTGGCACAATCATTTGGTTGCACTGATGGCACCAAAACTGCGATCTCATCATTATAGCCATTTGGCAAGACATCGACTCCAAAAAATTTAATGAAAACTGAACCAAAAACTCTTCCAAGAAATTAAAGAAAACTGAACAGAACCCTCTTCCTGACGCTTTAAATTCCATCTCCGTCACAAGTACTTGGGCAACAAAAAATAAATCCCCCACATAAAACTCATTGGACGAAACTGCCATAGGTGTTATACTTGCCACATTTAACGCTTCTTGCCAGGACTGTTTGCATTTCGTGGAATTCCATCTACACTGGTTTGAAATCTTAGATACTTTTTGTCCTGCAACCTCCAATCTCCAGTCTTGGTTATTGGGAACGATCAATGGAGTATCGATAATGTCATTAGCATCCTTCCTAGTTTCCATATCTTCTATAATCTTTCCATGAACCCTGAGCGAAGCATCCTGCGCAGGTGATGGCCTTTCGATGGCCCCATAAAAACCAGAATGTTGATCTCCAATTGTCGGAACAGAAATATGTAAGACCCTTTCCTCACATCCTTCCGTTGTTTTTTGCACAAAAGTGACACTACCAGCAGGCCTCGTGGCTTCCAAAACCTCATCAGCCCGTATTCTCCAACCTCGTATGGGCTCCTCCGCATAATACCTCTTCTCGATGCCCATTTTGACAGGCACTTTCTGCAGAGTAATATTCTCCTCATCTTGGGAGAAAAACTCCGTAGCAAATTCCCCAGGATGCCCAAATACCTCTGAAACCATGCCGTTGCCACCGTTTTCTTCATACTCTGCCTCCTTGGTGAATCTCTCTTCAATGAGGTCAACTTCCATCTCCGCCACAACTTGAGAACAATCCAAAACAAGGCCCAAACCAGACTTGGTCTGGCGAAATTCTCCCGCCACATCACGAGGCTCATTATCCTTAATCTGGTCAGTGATTGGAGGCTCAACACGTTGTCTTCGCCATGGCCTGCAATCAGCATCATCGTCTGTATCATGATCACGAAGCTTTCTATTTACAGAAGTAGCTCCCCCTGCATCAATCATAATTTGATCAAAACTTCTTTCATCCTGCACTTCGTCATCCAATTCCATAGGTTCATATTGTTCTATGAAATTGTCTGCACAAAGGTCTTCTCCCTCTTCAGCCGCAACCACTACTTGGGTATTCAACAATTTTTCTTCAGCATCCTTCAACTTGGTCTGAAGCTTAGCTTCTCTCAAAGAAGCGTTTTGCAAATCTTCTTGAAGAAAAAATATCTTGGCTTGCGTATTGCTATGATGATCTTCTAGAGCTATTATGAGATTCTTCATCTCAACATGCCTATCAACCGATATATCATCAAGGTTGCCTTTATTTACTTTTGCTCCATTTAAGATTTCCATTAGTTCTTTTTCTCTTAAATGTCTCGAAGTCTCAACCTCCAAAATTCTTGCCAAGGTATCCTCTATAAAATACAACTGATCCGTCAGTAAGAAATTTTCCTCCTTTAACCGCATAATTTTCTCTTCTTGATATTTTTCGACATCGTATGTCTCATCATCTTCAAGTTCATCTTCACTCGCCTCAACATCCTCTTCTTCAGCCAAATCCTCCTCATCTTTCCAGCCATCCGACCAATGTACATGATGTTTCATTTCAGCTTCTTCTTCTTCCTCCATCTCTACTCAAGCCAACATGGCTCTGATACCAATTGTTAGTTTTGAACGAGCAGAGAAGACATTATAATTAACAACAAAATAAAGAAACTATAACATAAATGAAAAGACAACAACGCATAACACAGTCATTTACGTAGTCCACCATTAATGGCTACATCCACTAGAAAGCAGGGAATAAATTCTATTAACCGATATCCAATCTACTACATCATACATGGCTGCACACATGCATTTATAGAATCATATTTAGTTGGGAAACAAAGAGTTGAGAGAATTCAAAATGTCTTGTGACCGTTGGGCTTCACATTCCCAACATTAAATATAAAAAAATATTAATATAATACAAAATAATTTATGAACTAAATATATATTATATAATTATCTATTTTCAAAAATAAAATTATGATAATAAACAAATAAGTTTATAGTATCACCATCATAACAACATATGACAACAAGGTTAGAGATGGATTAGTTATAGAAAACTATATATTATTCATAGTATTTAAAATAATCAAATCAAAATGATATTAATGTGTGAACAATAACCAAGATATTATTAAAGATAAGGATAAGGAAGGTTGAGAACCTGTCCTGAACATTCCAAACTTAGCTGATGTGTGAGGTAAATGGATGACCAACATCATCATCCTCCTCCTTTTGATTTAGCTCACACAGCAGATAGGTGGTTCGGTGTTGTTTTCCCATTCTTTGTACATAATAAATTTAAAAAACTTGAAAGTTATTTCCTCGTCTACTGTTAAATTAAATATAAATGTAATAGTACACTAAAATTAGAAACATTCATCTGAGCATTTTTTGCGTTGTGATCGACAAGCTGCGCAGGCTTTTGGGGCCATCCTCCCTTTTACCATACACTTCGATCCTGTCAATTGTAAACCTTAATTGTACAGTATTATAACTTTATTAATTGTACTATTTTGTTTCTCTCAAAAGTGTCTTTAATTATTTTCTTCTTAATTCTAAAGTCTTCTAAATTATTCTTATGATGTATAAGTTTATTGTGATAAACAACTATGATATAGTTTACTATAGAAATAATTATTATTATTGATGTTATTTGGGAATCTGGAAGCTGCTTTCTAATAGCAATCTATTAAACATCGCAACAGATTTTGAGGATAAACATCCAAACAGATTTTGAGGATAATTTTAGGGTCCCATCAATGGTTTAGGATTAAAATCCAATATTTATCAATCACCAATGTAATTTTAGTGTGGTCTATTGTAATCCTTACTAGTTTGTGAGATTTTTTTAATATATTATTTTTATTTTTTGTGTAATGTAATTTTAGTGTTAGACGTTATCATGACATTATTATAAAAAATGTCATTGATTTTGTTCAAATAGATGTTGAATTTTTATTTATTTTTTAATATAGTGGATAGAATGCATTACAGAGCTAAATCTCTTGTAATATTATTAGTTCTTCTATAGATAGCAATATATTGGTTTTATTCTGTTACTAATTAATTTATTTGAATACTATTTTTTAAATGAAAAAAATTATTTTTTTCAAAATTGTATTAAAGAATTATTTTTTCAACATAATTTGTTTGAGATATGTTGATTGGCTCACAATAAATATTTTCTTAGTGATTTTTAAAGAAAAATTGATTACGAAAAATAAAAGACATAATCAATCAAATGTTTTGTTGTAAATAATTAAAAAAAAATCTAATTTTTATATGTATGTATATTTTATTTAAACAATTAAAAACGTGAAATGAATCATAGGCAATATAAGAAAAGATTATATTGGTTTTTAATGTCTTTATCTACGTGTATATTATGCAAGACTTGTTTGGTAACCAACTTATAAAGTTAATGTTTAATCTAAGTACTATTTCATATCATGTGCCATAGTTTGTACTATCTTAGTAGATCCAAATGAAAAATGTGAAGGCATACAAGAGGCTCAAACGACATGACAAAGGATACACATGTAAGTAGAAGATACATTTTCTTTATGTTTAATAATCATACAAAGATTTATTTGTATTTAATTTTTCTTTAAGTCTATATTGTTGGGATCTTTTTCTATTTATGGTTGTGGCTTTATTTTTTGTTATAATTAGTTTGCAAACATGTAACTCTCACCACCTCCTAACATCACATCCTAATATAAAGTAAGTGTTTCCTCATTCAATACTAGTTTCCTTCTTTGTTTGCTACCACTAATTAATTGACTAATTTGTATTATTTACTTAAGCAAAGAAATAATTATCAGTTTATTCCAAAATAAATAATAGATGTATTTTCATTTATCCTTCATAAATTAATATATATATAATTTCCAAACATATTCTATCATAACTCATCTATATTCCATTCTAATTTTAACTCCTACTGATTATTTTTGGTTAGTAAAAATTCTCTACTCAACTCACTTAATCTCCACTATTCTTTCAATGTTAAATTTTCACCATTTGTATCTTCAACCAGACACCTAGATAAATTCATTTCATTCCTTGATCAATCAATCTATGATATTTAGAGTTTGACATGTCCATAATAAAAATATTGTGTGTGCATTATTAAGTAATCACATCTATTGTATTTAAAAAAAAAAAGAACTTTAGAAAAGAAGTTTTTAAGATTGTCATGCATTCATTTTGTTTGATATTTATTTAGTTTTATTTAGGCTATGTTTGATGTAGAATAAATGAATTTAATATTTTTTTGAAACACACACACACACACACATATTGTATATATCTTATATTTTAAAATATGGCATAAGACTAGTTGGTTTGAAGGATAAGTTATATCATTGAGTAGTGATGACTTAAAGGTTCATTCACACACACAAAAAATAAAATAAAAAAATAAAAAATTGTAGGATGTATATTTTGTACAAGATACAGTTTATTTAGGCTCTTTGATTATGTTTTCTATTTAGAGTAAAAGAGGTTTTATAGGGAATTTAAACCCAAACAAAATTAAACAGCCATAAAGACAAACCAAACACTAAGCCATGGTAGGCCAATAACAAAACAAAAAATAGGGTCTACCGAACCATGACCTACACAAGATTGTTCAATATTTGGACAAACTTAACATTTTTATCTATAAAACTCTTATTAACCTTAGTTAAGTCCTCAATAATGTTGGTATTCACCATCTTACCTCTGTCCCAAAATGGCCTCAGTATCATTCTCCAGATTAAGAATTTTTTCTTTCCTTCCTTTACCACAAATCGATATAGAGGGGAAGGCATGTGTAGCCAAGGGGGAGACTTTGAGAGATTGAGCTTTCTCATTTATTCTCCTAAGTCCCTTTGTGTTGTTTTTCATGGTTCTCCAGCTGACTGCAATAACTGCTCTCAGATTTTCAATGATATTTTCCATCATCATCTCTAGATTCTTAATTTTATCCTCATGGTCAATTTCCATTGCCTTCACATATAAGGCTAGCTTCTTACTAAGTTCGAGTAGATTATCCATGTTATTTGAGGAAGGGGTACTCATAGTTCTCTATCTAGGTGCCAAATCAACGATTTTACATTTTAGCCTTGAAATCTCTAGTACCACCCATTGAAAAAGCTAAAAAATGAGACAACCCCTGAATTAGTGCGTACATATATCATCATAGATAAGGTTATTAATCTCTATGGGAATTAGATCACCAAGCCCCCACCACTTAATCCTAGTCTATATGACTCCACTATTCGTCAAACCGTCGGCCACTTTATTTCCTTCCCAAAAGACATGGGAAATTCTAAAATTATCAATGGATTTAAGCATCGATAAACTATCTTCAATTAAGGTATTTATTGTCCAACTAGTAATTTGTGACCAAAGTAGGCATTTAACATTTTTTTATGGAGTCACTTTCTAACTAAATTCTTCTATAGTTCTCCTTCATAGCTAGCTTTATACCAATGGAGGTAGTCATAGCCTCAACATAGTGGTTTGTTTATGTTCCCAAAGGGAGTGCCACGATTGAGACAAGGCTACCATTGTGATAATGAGCCACTCCCCTACATCCGTTGTCCCAAGGATTACCCTTGTCTACCCAATCAATGTTAATTTTGATCCAACCAAAAGGAGGTGTAGTTCACACCACTCCTTCCCTACTCCATTTGAATCCTTGAATAGGGAGAGAAATACCTTTTGAAGATGCTAAGTCCGAGCCACAAGAAAATTATAAAGGGATGGAGAAAGCTTAGGAGCATACCTCTAAATAGGGCAGGCCACCAAGAAATTTTCTTTAATAACATTTTGAATCCCAATAGAAAGAAGAGGAGTAGGGAATTTGAAATTTCTAAAGATCCTATTCTTTCTCTCTTTCTAAACTACCCAAGCAATATGAGGTAAGATAAGAGATCATAGCAACTTGAGAGAAGGACTAGAGGAGGGGTTATTACATTGAAACCAACAGTTCACCAACAAATCAGAAAACACCCAATCCATTGACCAAAGATTGAAGAAATGGGACCAAATATTCCTCACATAACAAAAATCCATTACGAGATGAGTAGAGTGTTCGATAGTTCAGATAACTAGACAACTAAGAGGGGGGGGGGGTGAATCAATTATCACATATTACTAGAAGCATTCAACAATTAAATTTTAATACGGGAATAACACTCAATCCAATTAAGCATAAAAAATAATCACATAATAAAAGTCATCCACACAATACCAATATTTATATGTGGAAAACCCGGTAAAGGGAAAAACCACGTTGGGAAGCCTACCCACAGTCAGATAATACTTTTGTAGTAATTATGCAAAATTACAATCAAGGGACCTGCAATTCCAGGAAGGCCAACAACCTAGAGCACAATGGTCATCACAAAAGGAGACTCATTGAATGCATACAAATCCAGAGTACAATTCGGAGAAGTGTTGAACTGCAAAAGGTAGCATCTCTTATGCTCAAGTATAGTTTCGGTTTAAGCTCAATACTGGAGGACTAAATCCTCTTGCATAAACCTAATTCGATCTCCAATGATTAACCAAATCCTCTGCCCGAATGATATTACATTATTTTCACATTACACTCCTTGACCATGGCCTCTTACATTAACGATGATGATTTACAATGAGATCTTACATCTATATATACAAACCCTTGACCATAAACAATCAGATCGGCCACCAGAACTAATTATATAATTACAAACGATGTCATCCTTAGATAAAACATGTAATATCAACACATAAGACATCCCATAAAAACATCAATAGGTCCTATCCACATGTTACATTAAAGTTGGTCCATAACCTAGATCAACCGGGACCAAGTATAGGTCCACATGCTTTAGCAATGATCTCCAATTGCCAAGTCTCGAACATGATCACCAACAAAATCCTGAAACTCTATCAAAAGTTGCACCAACACCATTCATGCAATTCATCAAAGATCTCCATTAAAATCTTTGCCGATGAAACCCTTGTCGGAACTAGAAACCAATCTTCTAAGCAAACAGGATAGCATACAATCACTAGACCAAAACCAACTGACCAAATATGAGTATAAGTATCATGAACAAGCCAATTCCATCATGAGACTATATCCAATTCCATCATGAGACTATATCAAAGCCTATCGGATCATGCTAGATCTAAGTTAGCCAGAAACCACTTAACCTATGGGGACCAAAAGGGTGTCAGTAAAGCATCCAAATAGGTAGTATTGACATCAATGACAAAACATCAATCTAACACATAATCAATTCCACAAAATGGCCAACAATCTCCCCATTTGGCATTGATGGCAACACTAGATGTGAAAAATATCTAAGTACGAAGAAATGCCAAACAAGTCTCCCCCTGTGAATAATATCTCTATAAAGATCTGAATTTCTCTTTCTTTTTCACATAAATATCACTCCCTCTTTGACATCAATGCCAAAAATCTAACAGAATTATCAAAGCAAAAATATAAGCCTCTGAATCTCAAAGTTAACTACTCCCCCTCAGCAGTAGCATCCGACATTAGTGCCGGAATGAATAGTATCTTAGATAGTGCATGCCAGACTGATGCCAAACCACATCAATCAAGTCCCTACCGGAGGGGTAGAAACTCCCAATCTGTCTCTCAGGTACTCAAATGATTCCTTGGATAATGGTTTAGTGAAAATATCTGCAATCTACTCTTTAGTGTTCACATAAACTAGTCTAACTTCATTTGCTTCCACCTTCTCCTTTAAAAAGTTATACTTGATAGATATATGCTTTGTCTTAGAATGATACACCAGATTCTTTAATATATCAATAGCATCACAATGCACCTTTATATCCTTCAAAATTTTCTTCATCCATAAAACTTGTGTATAGCTAGTAGCAGCAACAACATACTCAGCTTCAGTAGTAGATAAAGAATTACATGACTATTTCTTGCTGATCCATGAAACCAACTTCTTTCCAAGAAAGAAAGCTCCCCTGAAAGTACTTTTTCGGTCATCAACATCTCTAGCCCAATCAACATCTGTATATGCACATAAAGTAAAGTTATCATCCTTAGGGTACCACAAGTCATATTTTGATGTACCTTGCAAGTATCTAAAAATCCTTTTCACTGCCATCTCATGATATTCTCTAGGATCACTCTGAAATCTTGAAACTATACAAACAACATTCATAATGTCAAGCCTAGTCTGGGTCAAATAAAGCAAACCTCCAATCATAGATTTGTATCTTGTAGGATTTACCGGTGCAGAAACATCTTTTCTTGTCAATTTCTCACTTGTAACCATAGGAGTACTTGTCGGTTTAGAATCTCCCATACCAAATTTCTTCAATAATTCCTTAGCATACTTAGTTTGACAGATAAAAATGCCTTTGTTAGTCTCAGTAATCTACAAACCTAAGAAAAATTTCATCTCACCAATCATAGACATCTCAAATTCTTTCTCCATATTCTTAAAAGATTGTATGCACAATTTATCATCATCTTCAAAAATAATGTCATCAACAAATACTTCAACAATCAGTTTATCATCATCGGTGATTTTATAATATAAACTACTGTTAGCACTGCCCTTAGTAAAACCAAGTTTCAAAAGATATTTATCCAACCTTGCATACCAAGCTCTAGGTGCTTATTTCAATCCATATAAAGCTTTCCTTAACCTGCAAACCATATGTGTATCATCTTATAATGAAAAAACATCAGGTTGCTCAATATAAACTTCCTCATCAAGATCCCCATTCCAGAATGCACATTTAACATTCATATGATAAACTTTGTAGTTTTTGTAAGCAGCATAGGCAAGAAATAATCTTACAACTTCAATCCTAGCTATATGTGCAAAAGTCTCTTCATAATCAATTCCTTCCTTCTGAGAATATCCTTTAAAAACCAATATATCCTTGTTCCTTATAACTTGACCATCATCATTCAATTTATTCCTGAAAACCCTTTTAGTTCAAATGAAATTTTTGTTTTTAGGCTGGGGAACCAAAGTCCATGTGTTATTTTTCTCAATCTGATCTAATTCTTCTTCCATAGCATTTAACCAATGTTCATTTTTACATGCTTCAATTACTGATACTGGTTCAACTTGTGAAATTAAACATACCTCATTAGTTTCTAGTCTTCTTCTTGTCATCACTCCATTTCTCTTATCCCCAATGATTTGATCTTCTTCAATCTCACATACCTAGGAGTCCTTTTACTCTCTATTCCTCTTCCCTATTTTTTAGTTACTATAGAATTCGCTGATGTTTCTAGAGTAATTGGTTGAACTCTCTGTTCTAGTAAAGGTGCTATCGGTTCAGATATAATCATTTCCATTGTCTGTTCCTTCTCATAAACTCTTATTTGACTTTGGTTCAGCTCATCTACTTTGACATTAGCACTCTCCACAATTCTCTGCAATCTCTTGTTATAACATCTATATTCTTTTCTTTCATTAGAATAACCAAGAAATATGCCTTCATCACATCTAGCATCAAATTTCCCAATAGTATCGTCTCTCCTGATATAACATTTAGTACCAAAAATTCTAAAATACTTAACTGTAGGTGTATTGTCAAACCATAATTCATATGGTGTTTTACTGGTTTCTCCTTTGATATGTACTTTGTTGAATGTATAAATCATTGTACTCACTATTTCTCTTATGTAGACATGAGGTAGATTAGCTTCCATCATCATTGTTCTAGCAGCATCCAAGATAGTTATATTTTTCCTTTCCACAACTCCATTCTATTGAGGTGTCCAAGGAGCAGAAAATTATCTTCGTATACCATGCTTGTCACAAAAGTTATTAAACTCATCATATGTGAATTCTCCACCATGATCTGATATCAAGCATTTAATCTTCAATCCTACCTCAGTTTCCATTTTAGCCTTAGAATATTTTAAACTTTTCAAATGATTCATATTTTTCTCTGAAAAAAGTAACTCATATCATTCTAGAATAATCATCAATGATTATCATGAAATATCTATCACCATGAAAACTTTTAAATCTAGCAGGGTCACATAAATCGGTATGAATAAGATCAAGATCATTTAATTTATCTTGTATACTCCTAAAAGAGGTTCTAACCTGTTTACCCATTTGACATTATTTACATACTGGATTATAGGGCTTCATAATCTTAGGTATATCCCTAGCTACCTTAGTTGAACTGATCTTCACAATGCAATCAAAATTCACATGACACGGTCTTTTATGCCATATCCAGATCTCATCAATCTCTGTAATCAAACATACCAAGCCAGATCTATTAATGATTTTACATTTTCCATCCTTGAACTATAATTGAAATCTCTTATCTACCAATTTTCCTACACTCAAAAGATTGTGATTCAAACTTGCAACATAATAAACATTGTCAGTATGGTTCTTACCATCCAATGATATAGTTCCTTTTACTTTAATCATACATGATTTGTCATCTCCAAATCTAACTAGTCCACCATCAAATTCTTGCAAAGGCAGAAACTTCCCTTTATCTCCAATCATATGATGTGAACAACCACTATCAATTACCCATTCATTCTTGTCTTCAATTTTAGCATCAAGTGCCTTCTCTTTGGGTACATTCTCTTCTAGTGTCGTATCATCTTCCTTGATAGCCAGAAATACCCATTCTTTCCCATTTCCGAATCCACTACCAGAGTCTTCTTTTGGTTCATCATCAGAATCAGTAATGCCTTCCTCATCTGCTATGTAGCATGATTTGTCTTTGTTTTTCTTGTATTTATACTTGTTCTGATATCTAGGGTTAGGCTTAAATGATCTTTTAACTCTTTCTTCTTTAAATATTGAATTCCTTTCAGGACATCTAGATGCAAAATGACAAATCTTATTACACGCAAAACATTTAAAAGGTCCTTTTCCTTCATGCTTACTTCCTACTAGTCCTTTTGGTACTCTTCTAGGAAATAGTGCTTCAAGTTGCTCAAACTCATCATCTTTTCTCTTCATATCTTCCAATTCTTTTGCATATAAATCTTTCCAGTCTTGCTTACCAGTTGTAGATGTAGATGCATGAAAAGAAGCTTCAATCTTCACAGCTCCAAAAGGTCCAAATTCATCAAGCCCAAAACCAGATAGTTTCCCAACCAAAGTATCTTTATTGATAGATGTATTATCCATTGTTCTCAATTAACTAATAATAGTAGCCTTCATTTTGTAAGTTGGTGGTAGGGCTCTCGGGACTTTAGAAACAATTTCATCTTCACTCAGAGTTCCACCACAACATTGAATTCCCATAACACTCTCATTTACCCTTTCCATGAATGCAATAATCCTTTCATCTTCTTCCATCTCCAAGTTTCAATATCTCAACCGGTAACCATCAAGCTTAGCAATCTTCACTGTAGGGAAACCTTCATTAAGAGTATCAAACTTATCCCATATAGCCTTTCCATATGATTTATCTGTTAATCCTATTATTTTCTAATCAAAAAGTGCACACAAGAGGGCTTCTCTTGCTCTACAATCATTCTCAAGCTCCTTGTCTGGGTTTGTTTGAGGAGGATTGCTAGATCCTGGATTATAGGGTGTGACACCATTTTGTGTAATCTCCCAAATCTCCTTGCCAAGACATCTCATATGAGTCTCCATCTGAATCTTCCATGCTATGTAATTTATTCCATCAAGCCTCAGAATATCCCTTCAGAAGATAGCTCTAGAAGAACTGGATGAACTTGAACTGTTAGTCACCATAGGATCTTCCTCAAGTAGTTAAGCTTTCTATAGAGAGGGCCAAAGCTCTAATACCAATTGCTAGATAGTTCAGATAACCGGAAGACAACTGAGAGGGAGGGGGTGAATCAGTTGTCACAAATTATGAGAAGCATTCAAAAATTAAACTTTAATACTAGAACCCAAAACAATAATACCAGAATAGCAGTTAATCCAATT